>NW_007728993.1:4369-47594 GCF_000696425.1 Galeopterus variegatus | reverse complement strand
TTTTTTTTTTTTTTTTTTTTTTTGTCTTTTTGTCTTTTTTCCGTGTCCGGCAACGGATCGCAACCCTCAGTGTTGCCCCCGTACCGGACCGGGGACCGGCAACGGGATCGCAAGCCTCGGCGTTGCTCCCGTGCCTCGCTCAGCCAGTGAGCGGGAGCCGGTCCGTATGTGGGATCCGAACCCTCGGACGGGAGCGCCGCCGCGCTTCCCAAGCGGCGCACTATCCTGTGCGCCACCGGGCCGGCCCCCAAAACCTCCATTTTCTGACTTCTTAATTTCCCACATATTAGCCCCTAAATTTCACCCAATACTCACTGGGGTCTTCCTGAATGATCCATTTCTTTCCCCCAAATATAACCTTAATTTTTTCCCCCAAACCACCCATAATTTACAATGGAGATGGCGCTCCGAGTAATCCCTAAACTGAGAAGAGTAAAAATGCAACACCTTTAAGAGGAACGTAGGAAAATGAAGAGAGGTGGCTAAAGAAGAAGAAAAAGGGGAAGAAGCCCCCAAACTCTTTCTTCAATTTCCTTTCCAAAGTCTCCTCTAAATCTGCCCAAATTTCTCTTTGCTTTAACCAAATTCTCCTCTTTTCCACAAATTCTCCCCATAATTTTGCCCAAACCCTAATTTTACCTGAAAATTTTAAAACTCCCAACCTCTTTCTTTAATGGACTCTAAATTTATTCCTTGATTTTACCTAATTCTAAATTCTCTTAGCGAGTATCGAAAATTCTCCCCTTAATTTCCTCCAGGTCCCTCCCTTGAAACTCCCAAATACCCTCTTGATCCCTCCCCTTTCCTCCAGTCATAACTGGTTTTCCATCAAAATTCTTAAATCTCTCATGAATTTCCCTTAAATTTATCCTTTGGCCTTCTATCCTAGGACCTAATCCCAGATTCTTGGCCAATCCCTTCACAAATCCTCTTCCCCTCTACGTCCCACCCTCGCCTTCCCATTGGCTCCCTGAGCGCGCGGTCGTATCCTTCCCTCTGATTGGCTAGGCGCTCCTTTCCTCGGCACACACTTCCTCCTTCCCCATTGGTTTCTCTCAGCCTAGTCCCCGCCTACTCTTGCTCTCTAAAGGTCCTCCGCGGGCGGGGCGGTTGTTCAGTTGCTTAAAGCGCGGTGTTATAACACTAAGGTCAAAGGTTCGTGCCCCCAAACCGACCAGCTGTCAAAAAAAAGTTAGATAAAGCTCCCCCTCCTGCAGCCCCCACGGATCCTTCCCGGCCCCCAGTAGCCACAAGTCTACACTCCCATTGTAAGGCTTAGCGAGAGGTGCTCCTACTCCCTCACAGCTCTTTGCTCCCCTGGGCGCCGACAGAAGCCCTAAAGGCAGAGGGTGCAGCGTGGACTTCAATTTTGGGAGTTCTAGGGGATCCGTTCACCTACCGCTCTGGGCGCTGCCATCTTGTGAGGGTTACGTAACCGGAAGGGGCCGGTCTTTTCTTATTCAACCCACCTGGTTCAGTAGCAAACTTCTTCTTCTGTGGCCACGCCCCTCCGCTTTCCAACCCTCCTCTTAAAGGCGCAAGCACTTTTTCTAGGGTTTTAGGATTGTTCGGAGCGCCCTGTCTATGGGCCTTAGAAGGGGACTCTTTCCCTAGGAGAGGGTGGGCGGTTCTTCCTGTTACAGTACCCTCCTTTGCTCTGACTGCAGTGGTAGTCTCCCCGAGCTTCCTTGTTCCTCCAGTTCTTACTCGCTACCTCTTTAAAACAGGGAATGATGTGGTTGAAGACTCGCCGTGTCATTTTTCGTTGTTGTTTTTCGCGTCTGGCCTGTACAGAGATCCGAGCCCTTGATCTTGGTGTTACAAGGCCACGGCCTAACCAACTGAGCAAAGTGGCAAGCCCGGGTCATTTTTTTTTTTTTTTTTTTTTTAAAGATGACCAGTAAGGGGATCTTAACCCTTGGCTTGGTGCTGTCAGCACCACGCTCAGCCAGTGAGCGAACCAACCATCCCTATATAGGATCCGAACCCGTGGCCTTGGTGTTATCAGCACCACACTCTCCCGAGTGGGCCACGGGCCGGCCCAGCCCGGGTCATTTTTAAAAACCGGGTCTTGCAAGGGAAAGGTCGAGTGGGTGTCAGGGTTAGACTTCAGGCTGAGGTGAGATCTCAAGACTAGTATTGTTAAGTATTCAACTTCAGTTTGGAGTTCAAGGCTAGATCTCAGCGTGAAGGTTCATTGTGAAGTCTTGTGGGTAGAAATTTACTAAATTATTCCACAAATATTTACCGAGCACCTACCAAGTGGTAACAGACACTATTCTGAGTGCTGAGGTTACCGTGGTGAGCAGGACAGACCCAACCTCTCTTTCAGGGAGTCAGCATTCCAGGCAGAGAGAGGAAGGATAGGAAACAAATGAATAAGCAAGATAATTTCAGATAACGTTTGAAAAGAAGCAGATAAAGATATGCAATATAGTAGGTGTGACTGGCATAGGGCCATCAGCAAAGGCCTCTTTAAAGAGGTAACATTAAAGTGGAAGTGAATGATAGAAGGAAACAGCCCATTCAAAGATCCAGGGGGAAAGTGTTCCAGGCAGAGGTAACAGCTAGTGTACAGGCCCTGAGTGGGAATCAGCTTGCAGAGACAGGTAAGAGACTGGGTCAGAGAGGTAGGAAGGAAGCTGACTGCAGGCCTGGTAGGGTTCTATTCTATTTGCGATGGGAAGACAGGAGTGTCAAAATCTGATCTACATTTTGTAAAGATCATTTCTGCTAGGTAAGAACGGACCTTAGAGGGCCAGGGTGGGTGCAGGGGTCCAGCAAAGAGGCTGCTGCAGTATTCCAAGCAAGAGATGGATGGGGATAGGATCAGCAACAGGTAAGTGGAAATAGTGAAAAGTGCTCAGATTCTGGACCTGTTTTCAAGGTCGAGCTTGAGAAACTAAAAGGATAGTGGTATCACTTACGGAGATTAGGAAACTGGGGAAGCAGTAACAGGCTGAATCCTGTCCAAGATATCCATGTCCTGTGAATCCCTGGAAACTGAGACTAGTAGATCTGCAACATAACCAGCACCATCGTAGACAAGCCCAAGTACAAAATGGCGCTGCCCACCTCCTCCCCTCCCCCCTTCCCTTTACGACAAGCCTCCTGACTTAGAAACAACTTTCAGGCTTCTGCATCGGCACAGTTCTCTACCCAGTTACATCAACCTAATGGTTCCTACCCCCACTACATTTTGCGCCCAAAAGCTAATATAAACTCTCGCAAACCCATTGTTGGAGCTGTCCACCATTTTCAGGGCAGCCATGGGCCCTGTGCCACTCTGAGCACAGCCCAGCAGATTTCTTTCTTTAATAAAGCTTGAAAAAAAAAATAAATAAAATAAAGCTTGAACGGTACCTGGCATCTCGGCTCACTTTCTTTCAGAGACTATGTGACTTTATATGGTAAAAGAGATTTTGCAGATGTGATAAAGTTGAGAACTAGATGGGGAGATTATCATGGATAATTGCATGGGACCAATGTAAATCACAAAGGTCCTATCAGAGGGAGGCAAGAGGGTCAGAGTCAGGAGACGTGATGGGCTCAAATAGTTAGAGCGATGCAAGAAAGAAGTATGAACCAAGGAAGGTGGGTGGCTTCTAGAAGCTGGAGAAGGCTAGGAAATGGGTTCTCCCCAGAGGCTCCAGAAGGAAGGCAGCCCTGTGCACCCACGTTAGACTTCTGACCTTCAGAACTGTAGAGAATATGTTGTTTTAAGCCAACGTGTTAGAGTAGCAACAGGAAATTAATCCAATGGGGTAGGTCTCAACTGAGAGTTCTGTTGTGACCATGTTCACCTTGCCATGCAGGACATCCAGGTGGAGCTGCTGAGCAGGGGTCTGGAGCTCAGGAGGAAGGTCAGGACTGGAGTTTGTGACTTGGGAGCTAATAACATATACATGGAATTTCAACACCTTGGGCCTGAAAGGGGTTCAAGGCAGAGGGCGGCCTGCAGTGCTTCCCAGACTTTTCCATGGCAGGGCCCACGCTGACAGTGATAATAACTGTAGGCGAGTCCAGGGTCAGCAGAATTGGCTGCTTAGCTGTAGGCCAGCAACCTGGACACTGAGGCACCCCAGCTGAGGGGGCCATCCTCTTGGCACCCCTGAAAGCCATTCCCCGCCCTCAGGCTCACTGGGGGGTAAGTCCTGGGACGGCCCAAGCCAAGAGTACAGATAAGGACCAAGCTATGGACAAGCTAGAGGTCACATGGAGAAAAATCCACCAAAGGAAGCTGAGGAGGAGAGGCTGGAGTGGTGGGAGGAACCCGGGAGAGGGCAGCACAGATGAGGACGGGCACCAAACTGAGCACCCATCAGGGTCAGGCCTGAGCAGAGGCGGGGAGGGTTGGAGTTGGACCTCCCCAGTATAGTCTGTGGTTGAACCCTTGTGAGCAGAGTTGAGGTTAAACTTTAGAAGAAGAAAAAAACATGAGGTCAGCTGATTCTCACTGAATAATGGACTTTGGGATGCCTCTGCCTGGCCTCTTGTTCACCTTTACTCCCCCCACCCATAGCTCCCCAGGGGAGGGGGTCAACCTGGACCTTGCTACTTCCTGCTCCTGGAAGCCATTGCTCAGAGACTATGGAGCTGTGGAGGCAGCTGAGGCAGGCTGGACTGGTGTTTCTGGAGCTGGGCCCCCCTCCCCGGGCCCTGAGGGGAGTGTCCCCAGTGGAAAGCACTGGCCAGACCCTTATGTCCCCAGCGGCAGGCCCTGGAAATACCAGGGAGAGTCTGCTGTGGATCTGGGAGGAGCTGGTGAGTGAGGGGTTTGCAGGAGCAAGAGAGAGAGGGAGGGAGGGAGAATGAATGAAAATAGAAAGGGTGAGAGATTGAGAGACAGAAACTGAGAGGCAGGAATAGAGAAATAGAGACAGAGACAGAGAGACCCACAAAGAGAGACACAGAGGTGGAAAGGAAAGCAGAGACTGAGAGACCGAACAGATATAGAGAGACTCAGACTGAATCTGAGAGAGAAAGAGAGAGAAGGAAGCAGCCAAAGGCAGGGGCAGATAAATGGGGAAACAGAAATAGACAGAGACAGGGACTTTGAAAGATAGGAACAGTTAGATAGGGACAAACTGGACAACTGGAGAAGGAAACAGAAATAGATAACAAGAGAGACAGAGTGACCAAGACAGAGAGAGAGGGAGAGACAATGAAGTGGAGAGATAGAGACAGAGGTGGAGATGAAGAGACACTGTGAGAAGCTGGGGGCCGTTGCGGTCCAGGGACACAGTAAGGATCCTGCCCAGGTGCTGTGGGCCACAACTTGAGCTGGGACCTGCTCTCACCTAGCTCCTGGGGGGACCCCTTGCCCTCTGGGGTAACATGCTCATGACCCCCCATTCCTACCTGCAGGGGAACCTGCGCCGTGTGGATGTCCAGCTGCTGGGCCAGCTGTGCAGCCTGGGGCTGGAGATGGGGGTGCTACGGGATGAGCTTGTCACCATCCTGGAAGAGGAGGAGAGTGGTGAGGAAGAGGAAGATGATGAAGAGCCCCAGGGGAAGCAGGAGGAAGGACCCTTGGGAGCCTCCTTTCCAGCCCCAGGCCTCCCTGACTTTGAGATGACTATATGAGGCTCTGCCAGTGCACTTTAGATGGACACACAAATGAGATGCAAATTTATACAAAGAAAAGGAGAGATCTGCAGGTCAAATAAGGTTTGGAATCAATGGTACTCCTTGAGCAAGTGCTTTCCTGGAGATGTGTGCAATGAGATCTAGGCATTGGCCTGTGAGTTGTGGGTGTGTTTGCAGATGCCGTGAGGCTGTGTTTGTGCAGGATGTGGGAGGTTTGCAGAGAAGCTGCAGGTGCATCGGCAGGTGAGCCCCAAGTGTGTTGCTGGGAGATGGGGATCTTTGAAAATATGATGGAGCTGCTTGTATAGGAGGTTTTAGATCAAAACTGTCCAGTATGTCAGCCACTAGCCACACATGGCTATTGAGCACTTGAAGCGTGGAGAGTCTGAATTGAGATGTGATTTGAGTGTAAAATACATGCCAATTTTCAACGGCCAGTATGATTAAAAGAATGTAAAACATCTCAATAGTTAAAAAAATTAATTACACATAGAAATGGTAACACTTTTAGTATATTGGTAAAAAAAAAAAATATTGCATTGTGTTGGACTCAATAGTTTGAGCAACTTCAGAATCATTTTATCAATATCCACAAAAGGACTTGCTGGGATTTTAATTGGGACTGAATCTATAGATAAAGTTGGCAAGAACTGACATCTCAACAATATTGAATCTTCCTATCCATGAATATGGAATATTACTCCATTTATTTCACTATTTTTGAATTTCTTTCATCAGAGTTTTATAGCTTTCTTCATACAGATCTTGTATAAATATTGTTGAATGTGAACCTACATATTTATTTTTGGGGTGCTAATGTAAATGGTATTGTGTTTTTAATCACAAATTCTAATTTTTCATTGGTGGTAAAAGTGAAAGCAATTGACTTTTGTATATTTACCACGTATCTCAAAACCTTGATACAATTGCTTATTAATTCCAGGAGTTTTTCTGTTTGTTTTCTTGTTTCTGTTTTTGTTTTTGTTCTTTGTCAACTCATTTGGGGTTTCTGCATAGATAATCATATCATCTGTGAATAAAGACTTTTTTTCTTCTGTTCCATTCTTTATACCATTTATTTCCCTATCTTGTCTTATTGCATTAGCTAGGATTTGCAGTATAATATTGAAAAGGAGCAGTGAGAGGGGACATCCTTGTGCTCCTGATCTAGTTTGTCACCATGAAGGATGACATTAGCTGTAGTTCTGCAGATTTTTATGTCTTTAGTTTGACGTGGAGTTTATGTGGATGATGAATGCGTCCATATGTCCTTCTGGGCCAAGCTATCTTCTTGGGTTTGAGATCTGGGCAGTCACACAGGGCCCCATGATGACAGGGGCCATCATTTGGTTTAATACTCTGCTCTGGTCACCTAGAAATTCTTCATAATTTTTGAACAAAAATTCTTTTTTTTTTTTTTTTTTTTAAAGATGACCGGTAAGGGGATCTTAACCCTTGATTTGGTGTTGTCAGCACCACGCTCAGCCAGTGAGCGAACCAGCCATCCCTATATGGGATCCGAACCCGGGGCCTTGGTGTTATCAGCACCGCACTCTCCCGAGTGAGCCACCGGGCCGGCCCTGAACAAAAATTCTTGCTTTATCTCTTCACAGTGGGTTTCTCAATTTATATAGTCGGTTCTAACCCCGGGAATGACCGTGGGCTGATAGGTTCCCTTTTGAAAAGAAAAAGGCTTGACCCTATCAAGAGCTGCAATTTGTACTTTAGCCACCAGGGGACGGCACCAGCACACGATAACATGAAGGAGCTGTGAATCCAGATAAAGAGATTTGGCTTCTACACTATCTGTGCATTGTAAAGTCTCTAAACTACCCCAAAGCTCACAGCGGGAATGTCCTAGAGCCTTCCTATGCTTAAGAGTTGCAAAGTGTTGAATTCACAATTAAGGGAAGAAATTACAGCTACTAGGCTCAAATGCGAATAGCATTAAATTGAAACAATAAAGTCCACTCTAAATATTGCTCTTAGAAAAATACGGGAAACACAGGAGTGGCAAGGATGTGTGTATTTTGAGGCAATGGGGATAAAAGCAGCTGAGTCCTCTTTTTCCAAGAGAAAAAACTGAAGAGAATGCCTAAAAGTGAAAAATCAGTAAGTATTAAAGTATGTTGTTTAGGAAGGATTTTGCTTCCCACCAGAGGAGCTGCTGCTCTTTGGGACAGATCTCAGCAGTTTTACTCCAGGCAGGAGAAGCGAGGAACCTTCCTGTGACCGCTATGAAACAGAACACTCAGAAACACAGGGCTTATCATGGCGAAGTCCGCTGTTATCACCTAATACAAAGGAGGACAACATTCAAGAGGAGAGTGCAAGGAACTGGTTTTGACAGTGTTACTATCAGCAATAGCGTGATAATTTCATTTTTGCTGCTGCAGTGGTGGTGCAGGACACGAAGTGAAAATGTCCTGGGTTGTAGGTGGTCCACACTGAAACACTATGACTGCTCTGGGCAGACTTTAGACACCTGTCAAGATTTGTGCAAGAAGCCTGGGCTTTTTTTTTTTTTTTTTTAAAGATGACTGGTAAGGGGATCTTAACCCTTGATTTGGTGTTGTCAGCAAACTGGCCATTCCTGTATAGGGATCTGAACCCTTGGCCTTGGTGTTATCAGCAACACACTCTCCCAAGTGAGCCATGGGCCGGCCCTCTGGACTTTTTTGACTCTGGCCATATGATATATGATAGAAGCTAACATGATTACTCCATTTATTTTGGGTTCTTTTCTTTTTACACATTAGGAACATGGAATTAACAAATCATATTCCTTCATGACCCAGCATCATCACCACTCCATGAATGGCCTTTCTTCCTTTTTCTAAAAAAAGCATTGTCATATTCTGCACATAAATTGAATATTATATGTATATGGGATATTCTTGAAATCCATGTAAATTAAAATAATTTCACCCCCAATGTCTGGTTTTGAGAGACACATTATCCACCTCGTAATGATCTCTGTAAAATAGAAGTCTTGGTGTGGGAAATCATAATTCATTCACAAATATCTTTATTAAGAATAAGAGAGTAATTTTGTTTTAGTAGTCTAATTGTCAATTACAAATTCAGCCATAATTGAAGTAACTGAATTTTCAGGAGACATAATGAGTGTGTCATTTGCTTCAGGCCCTGCAATGACATCAGACCTGGAGTGGGTGCCTCTCATGGAGTCCCCAGTCTGACCTGTGCAGGCCCTGCACAGAACGGATGCTTCTGGGCAGTGAGTGTGTGCCCTGTGCCCTGTCCCATTCTCACTCCTATGTCACTTCTCCCCAGCCAGACTGTCAGGTGTGAGGTCTGATGATGCAAATGTCCAAGAGCTGGGAAGGAAAGGGACCCTCCTATAGGCTGGGGGAGCATGAAGAGGTCCAACCATGTGGACAGTGATTCACCGTGATCAAGTCCACAGGACAGGAACAGGATAATGTTTTCAAAGCTCTTTTTACGAGATAGAACATTGTGAATCTCTTTTAACAATGTGGTAGGGTGCATCATTGTCCCCAGAGATATTTTGAGTGTAATCCCTGGAGCCTGTGAATGTTCCATTACATGGCAAAGGACACTATACATTAGTGATGAAGTTAAGGATGGGGAGATGGAAAAATATCTCAAGATTACCTGGATGGGTCTCCATGTTATCTCAGGTGTTACTATGAGAAGGACAGAGAGAAGGACAGTGGGAGATTGTGCTACAGAAAGAGAAAGAGGGATGTGACCATGGGAATGAGGGAGGGAAGGTGCCTGGGACTTGAGCCGTGACCTGAGCAGTCAGGACATCTCCAGAACCTGGAAAAGGCAGGCAACAGCTTCCCCCAGAGAGTCCGAGGAGGGAGCTGGGTTTGCAGACAGACACCTGGATTTTGACGCATGAGCCCCTTTGGGAATTCTTGTTCAAGGAACATTGGAGAATGAATTTGTGTTTTTAAAAGACACCAAATTTACGTTAACTTGATACAGCGCACATAGAAAATTTATTATACAGATATCATTTATACTAGATAAACATTGAGATTACCAAATGATTATGCATTAAGACCTAATCTTTATCAAAGCTTCCTTTTCTAGGAGGCACAGAAAAGTGTTTCCCTTTAATCAACAGCTCTGAGTGGTAAACTGTGATCATCGGAGAAAACAAAAGACTCTGAGGCACAGGAAGTATCAACTTAAGTACAGTAACATGAAGGAGGACACTGGGGCCAACCTTGAGGGACATGACTCTGTGGTGAGGCCCTGAGATTAACTGCTCATGCACACCTCACAGGCAACTGGTCAGACTCAGCAGGTGTTATTCCAGGACTGCTGTGCACCTGGCAGCTCATCCCCTGTAGGAGGCAGCTCAGACCATGACCATTGCAGATGCCAGGACTTAGAAAGCCACAAAGTGCAGAGTTATTCAGGGAAGGGGAGGGAGATTATACCATGGTAGGGACTAGGAGGTAGTACCCAAGGTTGTGGGTAAGGTTCAAAACTGTGTTTAGAAAACAAACCCCTTGAGGTGTTCCGATGTAAAGTTGACTAGTGGCTTATGTATGTTTTATATCATTTTTCTTACTCTAGATGGTGTTACTAAATTAGGGTGTAAAATCCTTTTAAGGAGCTATGTTCTGATGGTACAACAGAAAAGTAATATATATATATATTCCTATAAATACTGATAGTTTTATATAAACTGAATAATATACAAATTGGACTTTACTACATTGCCCATAAATTAAGGAAATTTCATTGTTTGCACCACCTTTGGTCACTCTCCCTATAACAGGTGGGTTAGACCCCTACTCAGTGTCTTTGGCTCCCCCTGGAGTCCTCCAACCTCCCCTCCACCCCCGTTCAACTAGATTCTCTTAGTCCCAAATAGTGTCAAGTGCCCAAAACCCTAATCCAAGCTTTGAAGTGTAATCTTTTAGGCACATGGTCCCACTATCTCCCAATCTCTGAGGGACATTAGGAGCCTAATTTTAGTGACTGCCTTTGATCTAATTTTTTAAACTATCTGCTGTCATGAATTTACAAAAAAGTGTACTTTTCTTTGGCAAAACCAATGTGCAAACTCAGGCATCCTAGGCTCTCCTTGCCAAAGATCTAAAAACTCGCCAGCCTGTGTTTCAGCAGAGTTGAGGTCAGTCTCTCCTTGAAAATCTTCCATTTTCCTTCCATATCTGGCTAAAACCTTCCAAATGTGCTCTTCCAATTTTCTTCTTTCCCTCTGACTTGGCATCCAGAGCAGGACACAACCTGACTGCCCAGGTCCATCTTGGGTCCCAGGTTGCCTTACACCTGGCTTTGTCCCTGGGATCTGACCAAACCCTACGAGCTTGAGCTGCAGGTTTTGAAAGTGACCTCTCAGGGCTCGCCACAGCAGTGACCCTAACCGTCAACATGCTTCCATCTCCACATCCATTTCCTCTTCACGTGGAAGTGAGGACATCACAGATTAAAAAGAGACTGTGTGGTAGAACTGGGATGGTGTGTGTGGTGCAAGGACTCCTTCAAAAGTCAGGGCTGTGGGGAGCGCGCCCTCTCGTGCACAAACAGACCTCATTACCTCACTCTCCCTAAACAGGGGTTGGGAGCGAGGGCTGGGCTCTCACTGCCCCATGTGTGTCCAGCACCTGCGAGGGGACATCCACTTCAGGATGGACCTTTGTGTCCTCACCACTTTGCTTCCTTTGTCACTTTCACAACCTTAGTGTGTCTCTCTGAAAGAGTCACACAGAGGACAGAGGAAGTGGGAAATAGGATCCACCACCTGAGCTCACTTGTCATTGTGACTTCCCATGTTGGCCTTAGGGCATTTTGTTGGGCCCTTGAGAGAGCTGGTCACCAGGTGGAGTGTGGACACCAGAGGTGGGCAGCAAACGAGGGGTGGCCTGGATGGATGAGGTCCTAGGCAGGGGAGGGATAATAAATTGTAAAGCTTGAGGGAGGTTTTGGGTGTCTGTCATCATTTGGGATTAAGAGGATCTAGTTTGTCAGAAAGGGAAAGGGCTGAGGACTGTGGCTGGGGGGTTGAACCCCCTGTTTCTAGGAGAGTAACTAGAGTTGATGGGGTGAAGTCAAGAGCTATTCTTCCAGACTTGGGTGGGTATGAATGTTGGGTTGGAGGGTTGAGGGAAATGTTAAGATTCATAATTTTCAGAGCCCAAAATGTGAGATTTTCAAAGAACAGGAAACTCTCCCACTGGCATCCTGAACACTCAGCTTTCAGCTTCTCTGTAGGTTTTATGTGGCTTAAGTTGGACACGCAATTTACTTGGAAGATGAACAGTTACATGGAATGTTTGCCCTCTCAGGTAGAACTGGCTGATTCATGAACTGGCGAATTGTGCAGTCACACAGTCACTTAGAAGGGCATGTGATAGGGTTAACACTCTGCTTTCACAGTCTTGAAATATTTACTGAGTTTTGAACAAGGATCCCTGCAATTTCCCTTCTACTGGCCCCTGCGATTTCACTTTACAGCAGGTAAGTAGTTCCGCTTGTAAGAATAAACATGGGTTGATGGGCTCCCTTTCCTTACAGAAAAGTCTGATGCTTTGAGGAGCTGCAGTATGGTCCTGGCCACCAGAGGGAGGCACCTGCACAGGGCAACCTGGAGGGGCTGTGAACTCACCTTCCATGACTTTAGCTTCCTTTACAGTATTGTGTCATTAGGACTCTGAACTATCCTCTGGGAGCTCATAGCAGAAACATTCTGGAGCCTGGATGTGCTTCAGAGATGCACATTGTTGAATGACATTACAGTGAATAAAAAAAAAGAAATTACAGGGCCGGCCCTCGAGTGTGGTGCTGATAACACCAAGGCCATGGGTTCGGATCCCATGTAGGGACGGCCGGTTTGCTCACTGGGTGAGCGTGGTGCTGACAACACCAAGTCAAGGGTTAAGATCCCCTTACCGGTCATCTTTAAAAAAAAAAAAAGAAATCACAGATAGTAGAAATACTACATGTGAGTAGTATTACATAGAAGCAAATAGGACACTTTATTGGCCATGGGAAAATAGTGTAAAGTGGTGATGAAAGCAGCTTATTTCTCATTTTCCAAGTGGGAAGACCTTAGATAATTCCTAAAAGTAAAATATCCTTAAGTAACCTTAAATCATGTTATTTAGAGAGGACTTTGGTTCCACCCAAAGGTGCTACTGCTTTTGGGGGCAGATCTCATCAGTTTGGCCCCAGACAGAAGAAGCAAGGAACTTTCCTGTGTTTACTCTGAAACACAGGGCTTATCATGGTAAAGTCCAGTGTTGTCACATGATAGTGAGGAGACAACATTCAAGAGATGGGTGCAGAAAACTGGCTTTGTGCACAGTGTTACTACCAGGAACAGAAAAATAATTTCATTGTTCCAGCTGAAGTGGTGCTGCTTGACATCAAAGGAAAATGTCCTTGGGTGTGTAGGTGATCCACATCAAAACACTACGCTTGCTCCTGGCGAGACCTTATGCATCTGATTAACATTCTTCCAAGAACAGCCAGGTTCTTAGATCATTGTCCCTTTGACATATAATGGAAATGACTTTCTCTCTGAGTTTGTTTTATTTTTATTTTACATCACAAGCATAAAATTAAAAATCATAGTCCTTGGTTTGTGATTTAGTATTCTTGTCAGTTCATAAGTGTCTTCCTTTTATTTTTTAGAAAATTTTATTTTATTATTATTATTTTATTTATTTATTTATTTATTTATTTTTAAAAGATGACCGGTAAGGGGATCTTAACCTTTGACTTGGTGGTGTCAGCACCGCGCTCAGCCAGCGAGCGAACCGGCCATCCCTATGTGGGATCTGAACCCGTGGCCTTGGTGTTATCAGCACCGCACTCTCCCGAGTGAGCCACGGGCCGGCCCAGAAAATTCTATTTTATTTCAATTTATTTACTTATTCATTTGGAAGCAGATTTTAGATGCAGCTTCAAAAAAGAACTCCAAAAGCTGGAATGCACTCCAGGCTCATTAAGAGAGACATTGCTACTTTCTGGATAAACAACATGGGAATTTAAGATGCTGGGGCCACATCTGCTTTGGGTCAGAGCACCTCTGCTGAAATTGTCACCAGCAAATGCTTCCCATGCTTAGCCTCTTGGTAGAACCAAGCTTGGGACACGATGCTTCTGCCCCACACAATCTGCTCCCTGCCTGTGCTTCTCGTCCCATCCTACTCATCCAGGTGCTCCAACCAGAGTGCCTTCCTCACCATCTCATCAACATGCCAAGGAGGCTGCTGCCCCAGGGCCTTTGCACTGGCTGTTTCTGCTCCCTGGAACAATAGTCCTCCGGAGATGTACATGACCAGCTCTCTCACTTCCTTCAGGTTCTGCTCAACATGGAGGATTTCCCTGGTCATCTTCAATAAATTAGAAGACCCCCCTCCAGTGCTTTGCCTGTTCCTTTTCTCCTTCTGCCTACTTTATTTTCCTGCAGAAGACCCATCTCCATTTGAAATACTACTTGTTTATTTCTTGACTGTCTCTCCCTCCTCACTAGAATATCAGCTTGGTGAGGACAGTGACTGTTTTATTCCCTCTGAGTTCTCTGCAAGCTTTCTACACCTGCACATAGTGTGTGCTCAGTGTCTTTGTTTAAATACTGAATGGCCTCATCTGTGACTAGTGGGACCCTGGGAATTGAATGGAGCCCCTTCAGTTTCACTGTGTAGATAGTGAAATGTAGATAGTTCAAGTCCTGTCAGCCTTGTAGGAATTATGTAGCATGTGCCCCGTTGCTGATGTCTATTGCTGTGTAACAAAACACCCCAAAGTTAGTGGCATAAAACAACCACCCTTTAACTATCTGCCTGGATGCTGTGGATCAGGGACTCAGACGGGGAGACTGTAGATGACTCGGCTCTGCTTTGTGGTGTCTGGGACTCAGATGAAAAGACTCAAATGTTGGGGTCGACTTTGTAGAGGAGGCAAAACTCTACCTCTTTCTTCTTAGGTTTCTGGCTGGGCCCAAGAATAAAATTGACATGAGACAGGTTAACAGAAGAAAGCTCACAAATTTATTAAATAGCAGTTTTACATGAAACGGGAACCCTCATAAGGAAATGAAGACCCCAGAGAAGCAGTTAGCGTCAGTGGCTTATCTCTGTGAATTTGACCACTCGAGGTGCCTCAACGAAATGGAATCATAAATATTTGTCCTTTTGTGTCTGGCCTATTTCACTGAGCATAATGTCTTCAAAGTTCATCCATGTTGTGGCATGAATCAGAATTTCTTTCCTTTTTAAGGCTGAATAATACTCCATTGAATGGATATGTAACATTTGACTTATCTGTTTTATCCAGTGGACACTTGGGTTACTTCCACCTTTGTTGGCTATCATGAATAATGCTGCTAAAAACATGGGTGTACAAATATCTGTTTAAGTTCCTGGTTTTAATCCTCTTAGATATATACCCAGAAGTGAAATTGCTGGATCATATGAAAATGCTGTTTAATTTTTTGAGGAAATGACGTGCCATTTTTCACAGCAGCTGCACTATTTTACATTCCAGCAAGCAAAGGGGATCCAATGTCTGCTCATTCTCACCAACACTAATTATTGTCTGTTTTTTTAATACCAGCAATCCTAATGGGTGTAAAGTCTTCCTGTGCTTTTGACTTTCATTTTTCTAATGATTAGTGACGTTAAGCATCTTTTCACGTGCTTGTTCACCTTTTTTTTTTACGTTTTAAAATACAGCTGCTGTTACGTTTAAAATTCCATATGCAGCTCCCATTGTGTTTTTATTTCAAACGTTCATTCCCAATGTTTGAAAGTGGAATGAGCGTGGGAGCGGGTGAGCAGCGAGGTGACAGCTGTGCTCACAGATGAGCAGCACGTGCGTCACAGCGCCACCTGCAGGAGACACGCAGTATCTACAGAAGGCGGCAGAGGAGAAACAGGGCTGCAGATGTTTTGCCCAGGTCTACGTTTGCAGAAAAGAGGCCCAAGTCAGCAGGTGGGGCGCCCCAGCCTGAGGAGGAACATCTCTTCAGGAGAGGCATGTGGACATTCATAAAGCCACTACTCTCAGTGAGGACAAACACACACACATTTTTGTTGTTGTTTATCAAAGTCCTTTCTAGTTGGAGAGTGAGGAAGTTTTCAGAGACATGAGATGTTGGCAAATGAGGCGCTGAATCCCTTTCCATAGGAATTTCCTCCTTCAAAACAAGCTCTTTCCTTTTGTCCAGCAGAGTCTGCCAGGCCTGGGCTGGGGGTTGCCAGGCGAGGGTGGGGGTTCGTCTCCACCCCCAACTTGGTCCTCATTTATCCACCTGAGCCAGGTCTGCAGCTGCTGGGAGCTCTGCTGAGTGAGGTTGGGGAGGATGTTGAGCATCAGCCCCCAGCACCCAGGGAAGGGGAAAGACACCCCATAGAGCATGCAAATGGCAGGGCTTCCTCTTCCTCTCTTGGTGCTCTGGACAGAAGCTGGAGAAGCCTGGGGATCTCTTGGCTGCTACATCAGGGCAGGAGGTGTCATTGGTGATGAGAAGGTCGGGATCTGTAGCCCCATGGCCTGGGTCGTGCTTCACAATTGCCAAGATACTGTGTCTCTTGGGGAGAAAGAGACCAGGGGAGGCTCTGAGGGGAGGCTGGTCGGGAGACTCATGAGGGATGCTCACTATTCAAGAACAGTATGGATGAGGCCTCTGATGTCTGGGTAGAGTTGCTCTGAGCCATGGCATGAGCCACAGAGGTGACATCTATAGGACGATAGGGAGTTTGGGTGAAGGTGGCCAGCCCCACAATGACTGTCTTCAGTACCACATTTACTGAGCTCCATCCAGCAATGAGCAAATCAGCACCAGGCTGGCTCTCCCCAAGCTCTCAGCCCAGTGTAGAGAGACCCATCACCACATAGGGGCAGCTGAGATGGTCAGGGCTGGAATGCAGCAGCCACAGGCAGAGGGGACAGGGCTGGGATGGGAAGTTACAGGCAGAAGAGGTCTGGGCTGATATGAGGGAGTGACAGGGAGCTAAGGGGACCCAGATGAGGCACCAGGCCCACTCTGAAATATCAGGAAAGTAACTGTTCTTAGAGGAGAACTGAAGGAGTAAGGAAAAATGAGCCAAGCAAAGAAATGACAATAGAAAGAGCATAACAAGTAGAAAAATAGCATGTGCAGAGGCCGTGAGATGATCTCCTGATCCAGCCCCTTGTTACTCAATGTGAAGACCTAGGACAAGCAGTACCAGCATTGTTACAGCTATCTATTGCTGCATAACACACACCCAAAAGTTATTCTTTTAAAACAAGGACAGCATGTATTTTGCTCACGAATCTGCAAAGGGCAGGGATAGCTCATCTCTGCTGCACAATTTCTGAAGCTTCAGCTAGAATCATCTGAAAGCATATTTGCTCACGTGTCTGGAAGCTGATGCTGGCTGTGGGTGGCAGGTCCTCTGTTTCTCTTCCTGTCGTGTCTCCATATGGGCTAGACTGTACTCCACACAGTGTGGTGGGGGGATTCTACAGGCAGGTGTCCTGTGAGGGAGCCAGGCAGAAGCCATATCCCCTGAGTAGTGGATTCAATTATGTCCCCCCAAAATTCCCTGAAACTTGAATTGTGTCTCCTAAGTTTTATGTATTAGAAACTTGGCCCCCACTGTGACTGTGAAGAGGGTGGGGAATCCTATTATGGTACTTGAAAGGTGGAGCCTTGAAGAGGTGATTGGATTGTAGGACCGTGCTGTAGTGAGTGGATTAAACATGGTGGTGAGGGGCGTGGTTCTGAGGGCTTTAAGAGAAGAGAGTGTGTCTATTTCTTGCTCTCTCTGCTTTCTCTGCTTCCACCATCTTGCAATGCGAGACCCCTGAGTCACTGCCAAAACCACCAGATGGACTTTGGACTTCCCAGCCTCAGAAACTGTAAGCAAATAAATTTCATTTTTCTTTATAAATTATCCAGTTCCATGTATTTTGTTATAAGCAACAGAAATGAACTAATACACCCTGTGTGTCCTGGCCTCAGAAGTCTAGCAGGGTCACTTTTGCCACATCCCCTGTGTTGGGGCCAGTGCAAAGTCCCGCTCAGGATCAAGGGAAGAGGGAATAGACTCCAGCTGTCTATGGGAGAGTGTGAGGTTCTGGAAGAGCATATGGGGCAGCAAGTATTGTGGTCATTTTTGGAAAGCACAAACTGCCACATCGTCACATGGCTTGGTAGGCATGCCAAGCTAGGTCGCACCCCAGACCTATCAGATCAGAATGTGCATTTAATAAGACTCACAGGTGCCTCCTTTGAATATCAGTTTTGAAAAGCACTGTTTTATTTTTTTCTTCTTGGTGGCTGGCTGATATGGGATTCTGAACCCTTGAGAGAAGCACTGTTCTACATCACAAATATGACATTGTTTGAGCAGGTGGGGGAGGGGAGCATCAGTTAAGTTTGGAAAGTTCCCTCTGGCTGCCATGAGGAAGGTGGATTACTAGAGGGGTAAAAGTGGTCACTGGGTACAAGCAACCAAAAAATACATACATATAAATTGATTTTCATCAAAGTTTAATAGTTGTGTGTATCGAAAACCACTCTCAATAATGAAAGAACAGTCCACAGAATAGGAGAAATACTTGCAAAAATATGTCATAAGGGTCTAATACCAGAATATATAAAGCACTCCTATAGCTCAACAATACAAACATAAATAGCTCAATTCCAAAATGGGCAAAGGACGCGAATAGAGATTTTTCCAAAGATACACAAGTGTTCTGCAAAACTTCCTTTTCAAACAGAAGCAAACTCACTCTTCTTCCACATTGGTGAGGGAGATCTCTACTCAGTGTAGCGATTCAAAAGCTGATGTCTTTCAGACACACCCTCACGCAGACACACCCAGGAATAATGTTTTACCAGCTATCTGGCCATCCTTTAGTTCAGTCCAGTTGACACTTAAAAGTAACTATATGAGTCATTAGAGAAGCTCAAATCAAGACTGCAAGAGATAGCACTTCATAACCACTAGAATTACTATAATCCAAAAAAGTGGAAAATAAGTGGAGAGAATTTGGAGAAATCAGAGCCCTTGTGGGAAGTGCTAGTGGGAATCTAAATCAGTGGAAAGCAGATGGGTAGTTCCTCAAAAACTTAAACACAGAATTACCATAGGACACAGCAATTCCACTCCTACGTATGTACCCCAAAGAAATGAAAATATATATCCACACAAAAACTCATACTCAAATTTTCATAGCAGCATTACTCATTATGGCCAAATCATGGCAACAATCCAAATGTCCATCAAGTGATAAATGGATAAACAAAATGTTGTACTTATTATGTATAACAAAGGAAATATTATTCAGCCATAGAATGTAATGAAATACAGATGCATGAATGAACCTTAATAACATCATGCTATGTGAGAGAAGCAAGATACAAAAGACCATGTGTCATAAGATTTAATTTATATGAAATTCCCCAAATAAGCAAATTCATAGAGAAAATAGATTTCTGGTTGCCAGGAATTGGCAGGAGAGGAGAATGGTGGAAATGGGTATGAGGGTTTTTTTTTTTCCTTTTTGTCTTTTTTTGTGACTGGCAACGGATCGCAACCCTCGGTGTTGCACCCGCAACCTCACTCAGCCAGTGAGCGGCCGGTCTGTATGTGGCATCCGAACCCTCAGCAGGAGCACTGCCACGCTCCCAAGCAGCGCACTGTAGCAGTGCTCCACCAGGCCGGCCCATGAGGGTTTTTTTTTGAGATGATGAAAATGTTCTGGAATTAGATAGTGGAGATGGTTGTGCAACTTTGTGAATAAACTATAAACCTCTGAATATTATACTGTAAAAGGGTGAATTTTATGTTTTGTGAATTGTATTTCAAAAAACACTGGTGTTCAGGATGGGCCCCAGGTGGGCCACGGTGGGTCTGGACCAGGCTGGGCTGTGCAGGGGGAGGAGGACCTGGTGGGAGGAAGCTCAGGAGGCCAAGACATGGGCCGTGGACACTGATGGGCAGGGCTGAGGTGGGGGGGACGCATCCAAGACAAGGCTCATGGCATTGGCCTGGGAACTAGAGACAGGGACACAGATGAGGAACGTGTTTGGGGTGTGATCACATGTGTGCTTCTGTCACAGCCTGTGTGTGTGGGAGGTGTGTGAAGGCCCATCTCGTGTGTGCACACACATGGATGAGAGAATGGAAGTCGTTTCTTATTGCCTTATGGGAACAGGTCCAGATGGTAAGTCAGGTGGTCCTTCTGCCTCAGCACAAGCTCTGTATTTGGGGTCGGGCCAGGTCTCCGCTCACCCTCCATACCAGATACCCCAAATCTCTGGTCCCTCAACTCAGCCACCACCTCGAACTGAGGAAATACACCTCTGGCTGAGACCGCATCAGTTGTTTGGAGTTAATTGGGCTCCTGGCCAGGGCTTGAGGGCCTGAGTTCCCATGCGTGAGAGATCAGGGAGCTGGGTGCCTGGGTCCCAATGGGTAAAAATCAGAAGACTGGATGACTGCATTCCAGTGGGTCAGAAGTCAGAGACATGGGCACCTGGGTCCCTGTGGGTCAAAGGTCAGAGTTTGATGATCAGGTCACTATGGGCTCTATGATCTTGGACAAGTGATCACTTCTTCGAGCTCGGTTACTTTAGGGGAAAATACGGATGATAACGGTACTTACCCCTGATGACTGAGTGAAGATTCAAAGATGTCTCATTGGAAGTGATTGGCACAGTGTCGCCATGCAGACGGGGGTCAAAACATGACAGCCTGATGATAAGGCGGACTATGAGCCAGGGGGCCAGGGCCTGGGACTCTCTGCCACAGGGCTATGCTTTACATTAATTCCACAAATATTCACTAAGCACTTGCTATGTGCTAGGCAGTGTTCAAATGCTGGAAGTACTGGGAAAAGAAAACAAGGTAAGAAAAAAAAAAAAAAGACAGTAATCACGGAAGCTAACTCTTACTGAGCATGTACTGCACCAGGAGTGGGCAGGACATTTCAAACTCCCCAGTGCTTTTAACAATCAGGAGGGTGGCATCTAAAGGTGACAGAAATGGGGCTCCACCTCAGAATCCCCGACCTCCATCTTCCCCTCTCTCTTCCACTCAAATATCTAGAGCTGTGCTGTCCACGACACTAGCTACTGACCACGTGCAGCCACTGAGTACCTGAGACATGGCTGGTTGGAACTCAGAGGTGTTGAAAGTGCAAAATACAAACTGGATTTCAAAAACCTAGTATGAAGAACAAACATAAAAAGCTCGTTGCTGTTTTTGATGATTTCATGTTAAATTCTTAATGTCTTAGATACATTGGGTTAAATAAAATATATTAGTGAAGTTATTTCACCTGTTTTTATATTTTTCAGTACAGCTATTGGAAAAGTTAAAAGTTGCATAACATTAGCTAATGAAGAAAAAAGGGAGAAGACTGAAATAAATAAAAGTAGAAATGAAAAAGGAGACATTACAACTGATACCACAGAAATACAAAGGATCATAAGAGACTAGTATGAACAACTATATGCAAACAAACTGGAAAACCTAGAAGAAATGGATAAAATTGTGGACACATGCAACTTACCAAGGTTGAATCTTGAAGAAGTAGGAAATCTAAATAGACCAATAATGAGTAATGAGATTGAAGCAGTAATAAAAAGTGTCCCAACAGAGAAAACCCTGGCAACCAGATGCCTTCACTGCCAAATCCTACCAAACAATTAAAGAAGAACTAATACTGATTGTTCTCAAATCTTCCAAAAATTTGAAGAAGGGGGAATACTTCCAAACTCACTGTACAAGGGCAGCGTTACCTTCATACCAAAACCAGAAAAGACACAACAACAACAGAAAATACAGACCAATATCCCCAATGATCATAGAAGTAAAGACCCTCAACAAAATACTAGAGAACCAAATCCCACAACACCTTGAAAAGATCAAGTGGGATTCATCTCAGGAACGTAAAACTTGTTCAACATATGCAATCAATAAATGCAATACATTACATCAGCAGAGTGAAGGAAAAGCCATATTCATCATATTATTGTTTCAATAGACAGAGAAAAAGCATTTGATAAAATTAAACACCACTTCATGATAAAAAACACTCAAGAAATTAGATATAAAAGGAATGTACCTCACTCAGTACAATAAAGGCCATATACGACAAACCCACAGCTGATATCATATTGAACAGACAAAAATTGGAGGCTTTTTCTCTGAGAACTGGAACAAGACAAGGAGGCCCACTCTCCCCATTCTTATTCAACATAGCATTGGAAGTTCTAGCCAGAGCAATAATGCAAGAGAAAGCAATAAAATGCACCAAATCGGAATGGAGGAAGTCAAATTATCCCTATATGCAAATGACCTGATCATATGCCTAGAAAACCATACAGACTCCTCCAAAGAATTGCTAGAACTAGTAAATGAATTCACTGTAGTGGCAGGATACAAAGTCAACACAAAAATTAATAGCTTTCCTATGCGTCGATAACAAAATAGCTGAAGAAGAAATCAAGAAAGTAATCCCATTCACAATAGCTACCAAAAAGATGAAATACCTAGGAGTAAATTGATCCAAGGAGGTGTGATATAGTTGGGATATATTGTCCCCCCAACCACCAAATCTCATGTTGAATCAATGTGGCAGTGTTGGGAGCTGTTTGGGTCAAGGGGCAGATCCCTCACGAATAGATCAATGCTCTCCTGAGGAGGGTAGTGTGTGAGTTCTCACTCTGTTAGTTCTCACCGGAGCTGGTTGTTTAAAGGTCTTTGGCATCTCCCCTCCTTCTCTCTCTTGCTTTCTCTTGCCATGTGATCTCCTTGCCTCTGCTGGCTGTCCTGCTGTTTTTTGACATGCGTAGAAGCAGCCTGAGGCCCACACCGATGCAGCTGTTCCAGAATCGTGAGCCAAGTAAACCCTGTTATCTTATAAATTACCCAGTCTCAGGTTTTCTATTATAGCAACACAAAAATCGACTAATACCATGTGGAAGACATTTACAATAAAAACTGTAAAACATTGCTGAAAAAATATTCAGGAGTCCACAAATAAATGGAAAGATATCCCACACTGGGTTGGAAGAATTAACATTATCAAAGTGTCCAGATGACCCGAAGCAATCTGCACATTTAATGCAATCCTTATCAAAATGTCAATGACATTCTTCTCAGAAATAGAAAAACAAATCTTAAAATTTGTATGGAACCATAAAAGACCCCATATAACTAAAGCAATTTTGAACAAAAAGAACAAAGTTGGAGGCATCACATTTCTTGGCTTCAACATATACCATAAAGCTACAGTAACCAAAATAACACTGTACTGGCATAAAAACAGACAAATAGACCAACGGAACAGAATAGAGAGCCCAGAAATAAACCCACGCACTTATAGGCAACTGATTTTTGATAAAGGTGCCAAGAATACGCAGCGTGGAAAGGACAGCCTCTTCAATAAATGGTGTTGGGAAAACAGGGTATCCACGTGCAGAAGATTGAAACTAGACCCCAATCTCTCACTGTACACAAAATCAACTAAAAATGGATGAAAGTCCTAAATTTAAGACCTAAAGCTAAGAAATCCTTAGAAAGCAACATAGGGAAACATTACACGAAATGGGAGTGGGCCGCACTTTTCTGAGCAAGACTACAAAGGAAAAGGGAACTAAAGCAAAAATAGACAAATGGGACTACACCAAACTAAAAAGCTTCCGTACAGCAAAGGACATTGTCAACAAAGTGAAGAGAAACTACAGAGTGGGAGAAGCTGCAAACTACACATCAGACAAGGGTCGAATATCTAGAGTATACAAGGATCTCAAACACCTCAACAGCAGAAAAACAAACAACCCATTTAAAAACTGGACAAAAAACCTGAAGAGACATTTCTCAAAAGAAGACTTTCAAATGGCCAACAGGCACATGAAAGAATGCTCAAAATGACTAATCATCAGGGAAATGCAAATGAAAACCACACTGAGATATCCTCTCACTCCAGTTAGAATGGCTATTATCAGCAAGACAGAAAACAAAAAATGCTGTTGAGGATGGGGAGAAAATGAAACTCTCCTACACTGTTGGTGGGAATGTAAATTGGTACAACCGCTGTGGAAAACGGTATGGAGGTTCCTTAGAGAACTAAAAATAGATCTGCCTTACAGCCCAGCTATCCCACTAGTGGGTATGTACTGAAAGGAAATGAAGTGAATATATCAAAAAGACACCTGCACTCCTGTGTTCATCACAGCAGTATTCACAACAGTCAAGAGGTGGAATCAAGGCCGGGCCATGGCTCACTTGGGAGAGCATGGTGCTGACACCACCAAGTCAAGGGTTGAGATCCTCTTACTGGTCATCTTAAAAAAAAAAGTGGCATGCCCTGGAGAGGCCCAAGACCCACAGTGACCACATGCCCTGAGGCACCAGTGCCACCGAGCAGGTAGGCGTTGCTACTGCCAGATCCCACCCCCAGCCTGGGCAAGGGGCACTGACCAGAGAGTCCCGAACCTCCCGCCCACAGGCACTGAGGCAGCTGTGCCAAATTGGCAGTCCTGGCAGGATCCTAGCCAGACAATAGTGTCGAACCAGTGGACTGTGAAATCCCTTGCCACAATGACTAAAAACCAAAGGAAAGATACCAGAAATGTGAAAAATCAAGAAAGTACACCACCAAAGGGTAGTAACTCTCAAGCTCAAGATCCTATAGAACAAGAAGCTCTTGAAATGTCTGACAAGGAATTTCAAGTGATAATTCTAAGGAAACTAAATGAGATACAAGAAAACTCAGCTAGAACAACATGATGAAACGAGGAAAAATATATAGGACCTGAAAGAAGTGTACAAGGAAATCAATGCCCTGAAAAAGAACGTAGCAGAGCTTGCCGAGCTGAAGAAGTCATTGAATGAAATAAAAAACACAACAGAGAGTTTAACCAGCAGGCTTGCAGACGCAGAAGAGAGAACTTCTGACCTTGAAGATGGGCTGTTTGAAATAACACAGGCAGAAAAAAAAAAAAAAAGAAAAAAGAATTAAAAACATTGAAGAAAATCTAAGAGAGATATAAGACAACCTTAAGTGCTCAAATATCTGAGTCATCGGTATTCCAGAAGGGGAGGAAAAAGGAGATTGCATTGAAAACTCATTCAACAAAATAGTGGCAGAAAACTTCCCAGGTATAGGAAAAGACACAGATCTTCAGATTCAAAAAGCTTGAAGATTCCCAAGCACATTCAACCCAAAAAGGTCTTCTCCAAGACATGTTATAGTCAAACTGGCAAAACTCAAAGACAAAGAGAAAATCTTAGAAGCTGCAAAAGAGAAGCATCAAGTCACCTATAAGGGAGCCCCAATCAGACTAACATCAGACTTTTCATCACAAACCCTAAAAGCCAGAAAGGAAAGGGATGATATATTCAAAATACTAAAAGACCGAAATTGCCTGCCAAGAATACTTTACCCTGCAAGGCTATCCTTCTGAAATGAAGGGCAAATAGTATATTTCTCAGACAGACAAAAACTGTTGGAGTTTTGTCAAGGGAGTACTGGGTTTGGTACCTGAAAAATAACTACCACTGCCATAAAAACTCAAGAAAAATCATAACCCACTAGTAAAATAAAAATGCTAACAATGAAGAGAGAGAAAAAAGCTTATCAACCACCCAAGAAACCAACAAACACAGAAGACAAACAGAAAATCAGAAAGAAAGGAACAAAAGACACTTAAGACATCCAAACAAAAATCAGTAAAATGCTAGGAGTAAATCAACACTTTTCAATAACAACTAAATGTAAAAGGATTAAATCCCCCACTCAAATGACACAGACTGACTGGATTAAAAATGTGGACCCAACTATATGTTGCCTTCAAGGGACTCACCTCACCTATAAAGACACACATAGACTAAGAGTGAAAGGATGGAAAAAGATTTACCATGCAAATAGAAATGAAAAACGAGTTGGAGTAGCTATTCTTATATCTGATAAAATAGACTTTAAACTAAAAACCATAAAAAAGAGATAAAGAGGGCCACTACATAATGATAAAAGGATTCATCCATCAAGAAGACATAACAATCATAAATATATATGCACCTAATGTCGGAGCAGCCAGATTTATAAAGCAAACTCTATTAGACCTAAAGAAAGAGATAGACACTAATACCATGATAGCAGGGGACCTGAACACCCCACTATCAATATTGGACCAATCATCTAGGCAAAGAATCAGCAGAGAAACACAAGATCTAAACAATACTACAGACCAATTGGACTTGGCAGATATCAACAGAACATTCCATCCAACAACCTCAGAATATTCATTCTTCTCATCAGCACATGGATCATTCTCCAGGATAGATTACATGTTAGCTCACAAATCAAGTGTCAACAAATTAAAAAAAATTGGAATTATCCCATGTATTTTTTCAGACCACAATGGATTAAAATTAGAAATCAATAACAAATGAAATTCTGGAAACTATACAAACACATGGAAATTAAACAGCATTCTACTTAATGACATATGGGTCCAAGAAGAAATCAAACAGGAAATCAAAAAATTTATTGAAACTAATGAAAACAATGATACATCATACTAAAACTTGTGGGATACTGCAAAAGCAGTACTAAGGGGGAAATGTATCGCATTAAATGCTTACTTCAGAGGAATGGAAAGATGGCAAGTGAACAACCTAATACTTCACCTTAAAGAACTAGAAAAACAAGGACAATCCAAACCCAAAGTTAGCAGATGGAAAAAAATCATTAAGATCAGAGCAGAACTTAATGAAATTGAAACCCCAAAAATGATACAAAAGATCAATGAATCGAAAAGTTGGTTTTATGAAAAGATAAATAAAATTGACAAACTGTTAGCAAGGCTAACTAAAAAAAGAAGACTCAAATAACAAAAATTAGAAATGAAAAAGGTGATATTACAACTGATACCTCAGAAATACAAGAAATCATTAGTGAATAGTATAAACGACTATATGCCAACAAATTTGAAAATCTGGAGGAAATGGATAAATTTCTGGACTCACACAAACTACCAAAACTGAGCCAAGATGATGTAGAAAATCTGAACAGACCGATCACAATAAAAGAGATTGAAGCTGTTATTAGAAGGCTCGCAACAAAGAGAAGCCCAGGACCAGATGGGTTCACAGCAGAATTCTACCAAACCTTCAAAAAGGAATTGACACCAATTCTCTACCAACTATTCCAAAAGATTGAAATGGAGGCAATTCTTCCAAATTCATTCTATGAAGCAAACATCACCCTGATACCAAAACCAGGTAAAGATACAACAAAAAAAGAAAACTACAAGCCAATATACTTGGTGAATATAGATGCAAAAATCCTCAGTAAAATACTAGCTAACAGAATACAGGAACACATATGCAAAATTATACACCATGATCAAGTGGGATTCATCCCAGGGATGCAAGATTGGTTCAACATATGCAAATCAATAAATGTGGTACACCATATTAATAAAATCAAACATAAGGACCATATGACCATCTCTATAGATGCTGAAAAAGCATTTTAAAAAATTTAACATTCTTTCATGATAAAGACTCTCTACAAGTTAGGTATAGACAGAAAGTATCTCAAAATAATTAAAGCCATATATGATAAACCCACTGCCAATATCATCCTGAATGGGGAAAAGCTGAAAGCTTTCCCCTTAAGAACAGGAACTAGACAAGGATGCCCACTCTCACTACTCCTATTCAACACAGTGATGGAAGTACTAGCCAGAGCAATCAGAGAAGAGAAGGAAATAAAGGGCATCCAGATTGGAAAAGATGAAGTCAAACTGTCCCTGTTTGCAGATGACATGATCCTATATATCGAGCAGCCTAAAGCCTCTACGGAAAAACTCTTGGAGTTGATAAATGATTTCAGCAAAGCAGCAGGATACAAAATCAACACACAAAAACCAGTAGCATTTCTATTCTCCGATAGTGAACATGCAGAAAGGGAAATCAAGAAAGCTAGCCTATTTATAATAGCCACAGAAAAAACAACTTAGGAATAGAGTTAACCAAGGATGTGAAAAATCTCTATAATGAGAACTATAAACCACTGTTGAGAGAAATTAAAGAGGACACAAGAAGATGGAAAGATATCCCATGCTCTTGGATCGGAAGAATCAACATTGTGAAAATGTCCATACTACCCAAAGTGATATACAAATTCAATGCAATCCCCATCAAAATTCCAATGATATTTTTCTCAGAAATGGAAAAAACTATCCAGACATTTATATGGAATAACAAAAGACCACACATAGCCAAAGCAATGCTCAGCCAAAAAAAAAATAATAATAAAAAATAAAATAAAATAAAATAAACCTGGAAGCATAACACTACCTGACTTTAAACTATATTCCAAAAGCTATAAAACCAAAACAGTATGGTACTGGCATATAAACAGACACACTGATCAGTGGAATAGAATAGAGAATCCAGAAATCAACCCACACACCTACCGCCATCTTATCTTTGACAAAGGCACACTGGGGAAGAGACTGCCTCTTCAGCAAATGGTGCTGGGATAACTGGATATCTATATGCAGGAGAATAAAACTAGACCTATACCTCTCACCATATACCAAAATCAACTCAAAATTGATTAAAGAGTTAAATACACACCCTGAAACAATAAAACCTCTTAAAGAAAACATAGGAGAAAAACTCCAGGAAGTGAGACTGGGCACAGACTTCATGAATACAACCCCAAAAGCATGGGCAACCAAAGGAAAAATAAGCAAATGGGATTATATCAAGCTAAAAGCCTTCTGCACAGCAAAAGAAACAATTAACAGAGTTAAAAGACAACCAACAGAGTGGGAGAAAATATTTGCCAAATATATAGCTGACAAAGGATTAATATCCAGAATATACAAAGAACTGAAACAACTTTACAACAACAACAACAACAAAACAAGTAACCCAATTAAAAAATGGGCAAAAGAGCTAAGCAGGCATTTCTCAAAGGAAGATATACAAATGGCTAACAGACCCATGAAAAAATGCTCAACATCACTCAGCATTCGGGAAATGCAAATCAAAACCACACTGAGATACCATCTCATCCCAGTTAGGATGGCAAATATCCAAAAGACTGTGAATGATAAATGCTGATGAAGTTGCGGAGAAAAAGAAACTCTCATACACTGTTGGTGGGACTGCAAAATGGTGCAGCCTCTATGGAAAATGGTACAGCCGTTCCTCAAACAATTGCAGATAGATCTACCATATGACCCAGCTATCCCACTGCTGGGAATGATACCCAGAGCGATGGAAATCATCAAGTCGAAGGTATACCTGTTCCCCAATGTTCATTGTAGCACTCTTTACAATAGCCAAGAGTTGAAACCAGCCCAAATGTCCATCACCAGATGGGTGGATATGGAAAATGTGGTATATGTACACAATGGAATACTACTCTGCTATAAAAAAGAACGAAATACTGCCATTTGCAAGAATGTGGATGGACCTAGAGAGAATTGTATTAAGTGAAACGAGTCAGGCACAGAAAGAGAAATATCACATGTTCTCACTTATTTGTGGGAGCTAAAAATAAATAAACTGGGGGCAGGGAGGGAAGAAGACACAACACTCACAATTTCTTAAAGTTGTTATGACAAGGGAACAGATATGAGGTTGTCAGGAGGGAGGCGGGAGAGGGAGTGGGGAGGAAGGTTTTGGTAATGGGCCGCAATATTCAACCACATTGTATATTGAAAAAATAAAATAAAATTTAAAATTAAAAAAAAATTCACAAAAAGGAAAAAAAAAAAAGATATGGAGTTAGCCTAAATACCCATCAATGGATAGGTGGATGAAAAAAAAATCGTGACACACACACACATGCGCAGGCACACACACACGTGCGCGCAGGCACACACACACACACACACACACACGCACGCACACACACACACAATGGAATATGATTCAGGTACCAAAGATGATATCCTGTCATTTGCAGCAACGTGGATGAAACTGGAAACTATCATGCTGAATGAAGTGGTTCAGGCACAGAAAGACAAATGCCGCATGATATCACTCATAGGTGGAATCCATATATCCATATATATAAGGTTTCTCACAGGAGTAGGGAGTAGAGTAATGGCTAGGGAGGCCGGGAAGCGAGTGGTGGGAGGAGGGAAGGTGAAGCAGTGGATTAAGGGGGACACAACTGTGCTATCTACATTTAGCGAATCATTGTGCAGTACAGGCATGTACTGAAACAACACACTGTACTCCACAAATATGCACAAGTAAAGGGTAAAAAAAATTTTTAATGTAAAAGAAAGTTACATAAGCGGCTTGGTTGTAATGGGCACGCACCAGCTGCAACGCCCTGTATCCAGCAGGTGACGCCGACACAAGCCACTGCAGCTCCACCAACTAAGGAAGAGACTGGACAGAGCACGGGTGGGACGAGTGAGGCCCTTTGAGGACGAAGGGCCTTATAGAGGTCACTGAAGGAGAATGTCCAAGTTCTAGTAGCAGGAGCCAGGCCATGTGGCAGGGTGAGTAATGACCACAAAGATAACCGTGTCATAACCCCTGGAACCTGTGGATGCTATCTTTTATGGCAAAGGGCATTTTGCAGATGTGATGAAGTTACGGATCTTGAGGTGGGGAGATAATCCTAGATTATCTGGGCGGGCTCTGAATGGAATTACAAGAGGGCTTAAAAGAGAGATAGAGGGAGAGTGGACCACAGAAGGAGGAGACTGAAGTGACGTGAGGAAGGGACACGAGCCAAGGAATGCAGGCAGCCTCTAGAGGGTGGAAAAGGCACAGATGGTCTCTCCTCTGATGTCTTCAGAGCAAACACAGTCCTGCCAACACCAACACGATTTTAGACTTCTGACTTCCAATCCATAAGAAAACCAGTCTCTGTTGTTTTCAGCCTCCAAGTTTGTGGTAACTTGTTGCCACAGCAATAAGGAATTAATACATGCAAGAAAAAGGCACAGAGGCAACATTAACGTTTCATATAAAGTAGTGTTTAAGGCATAATAAGAATACAAACAATACCCAGACCTGATGAGGATGTGGGATCACTAGAGCAGTCATACAACTGGTGGGCCTGCATATTGCCACAAGTGCTTTGGAAAATCTCCTAGAAGTGCATATTACACAGAACATACACTAAACATGGATGTGATAGAACCTAGATCATGATGAATGTTCTGGCTACCTGTACCTTGTATGTCCCATGTTCAGACACTCCGTCCCTCCCAAGACCTAGAAGCACGTCAGGAGCTCTTTTTCTATTGCTGCAGAAGCCGTGGCCTTGTTTCAGAACATGAGGAGTCTGCACTTGAGCTCTGTTCTTAGGTCCTGCCAAATGCTTCACAAGCATGTTTCAACCTTCTGGCATGGGTTAGAAGGAGGCAAAAGGTGCAAAATGTGTCCTGTGTGTTTTGGAGGCTATGTTCAACATGCCTCAGACTATTATATCCTAAAAACTTTATAGACGTAGCAGACACCTGGGTGGCAAAAGACATGGATTCTGTTTGAGGCCATCAGACTCTCCCACTTTGCTCTAAATTGCTGACTAGAGCTGAGCCTGTCAGTGGTGTCATTCTCATTAGTGGATGCCATTGTCATCACTGATGTCATTGTCATCAGTCATCAATGTTGATGGGCATCCACTTCCACCCTTTGGAGCACACGGTGTGTTGCTATGGCTTCCAGAATATTTGTCATTCGTTGTTCATCAGGTCTGATTATCACATTGTCATCAACAGAATGGAGCAATGTGATGATCTGCAGAATGTCCAGATGGGCCAGTCCCTTAGGACGATATTGAAGTAGAAATACAGAGATGGTGAACGTACACTCATGTTGCTCCCATGTCCATGCAAACTGTTGCTCATCCATTTTCCTGGGCCGGCCCATGGCTCACTCGGGAGAGTGTGGTGCTGATAACACCAAGGCCACGGGTTCGGATCCCTATATAGGGATGGCCGGTTCGCTCACTGGGAGAGTGTGGTGCTGACGACACCAAGCCAAGGGTTAAGATCCCCTTACCGGTCATCTTTGAAAAAAAAAAAAAAGACATTTTCCTGAAGAGTTTCAAAAAGAATGAATCTTTTAGATTGACATTGTATGCCGCCGATCTGAGCATTTGTTAGTAACTGCTCTAGTAAAGATTAAGCATCTGTCACAGTGCTACAATGAGACTACAACTGATGGGACTACAAGTGATGACATTTTCAGTAGTCCTGTGTCACCTGCCATTATCCATCTGAATTTTGGAGATTCCAGAATGGTGAATTAAACAGGAATATGAACACTATCACTCCTGCATTGTCAGGTTTTTGAGGGTGGCCCTAATCTCTGCTATATGTTTATGGAATCATTTGTCATGGGATTTGGAATGCATTGGTTTTTCCTAGGATAAAATTGTTAAGCCACAGGTCAAGATAACTCTGTGAGGATTTTCCCAACTGCTAAATACATGCATTCTTAGTATATACGTGACACTGAAAAAATAACCAAGCGGGGGAGTCCATGGATCCAGTGAACTGAGTGTGAGACAAGTATCAGCAAAGAATCCATCAATTTCCTGACCTATCTCCCCCATTACTGTCACAGGGGCCCATGGTGGTGCTTCCAGTCTGTGGATGTCATGACAACTAGGGCTCCCTCTCCAAGAACTCTTGAAATATCTCAGTATTCATCCTTCCCCAGTTTACAGTCACCCAAGCACGTGTCTGTAGGTACCTTTTAAGATGGGCTGGGGAATCACAAGGTAGACACTTGCCTTGTTGTTGCAGGGACCATTCTCATGGGAACCCCCCTCTTTTTTTTTTTTTTTTTGTCTTTTGTCTTTTTCCGTGTCTGGCAACGGATCGCAACCCTCAGTGTCGCCCCCGTACTGGACCGGGACCGGCAACGGGATCGCAGCCCTCGGTGTTGCTCCCGCGCCTCGTTCAGCCAGTGAGCGGGAACCGGTCTGTATGTGGGATCTGAACCCTCGGTGGGAGCGCCGCTGTGCTTCCCAAGCGGCGCGCTGTAGCAGTGCGCCACCGGGCCGGCCCCAGGGAACCCACCTCTTTAACAGTCCAAAGCTTCTGGGTTTTAGGATTGTCTCACTTTTTAACTAGGGAAAGGACCATGAATTTACATTTTGGGTGGCTGACATCAGCCTTCTGCTCCCGTGGATTATGTCTATCAAGTATCTATCATGTGAAACCTTGTTGGCCATCCATATCTTTTTTTCCTAGGACACATGCTTTGTGAGTTAACTTCTAGATTTCTGAAAGTCAGCCCCCTTGCTGAACTCGGAAATTGCAGCCTATTAATTTTGCCCACCTTTATTTTGATGGAAAAGTGCTGGCTTCTGCTATTATCAGATCCTGTCATTCCCATTGGTACTATGGAGCTCAGTCCTGCAACAGTATCTCCAACAGTCAGTTCTGAGCTATGGAGAGTGACCACTACTTGCATCTCAGTGAAGGTCCAGTGCAGTGCAGGCCTTTCTGAGGATCTCGGTTGGTGTGTTTCTTTCATATATAGGAGACCCTTTCCAGGATGCGCACCTCTGAACCTTTTGATCCTTTACCCTATTGCTATGCTGCAGTTCACTTCAGTTCTGATGCCGATCACCCCGGGATAGCCCAGACTCCACTGCTTATGGGCAAATTCCTCCACAAGGCTAATCACACATTAAATGGCAGCCCTGATTTTGAGGTTGTTGGATCACCCACACTCCTGAACAACTTACTATAGGGGTTTCCATTCCCCTTTCATGTTGAATATTCTCCTAGCATCATTCACAGAGCTCAGATTTCCAAGCCTATTATTACAGTTTTATTAGGGTAAAGGGATATCCATCTGAATCAGCAAAAGGAAGGGATGTATAGGACTAGGTCAGGCAGGGTCCCAAATGTGACGCTTCCAATGCCTTCTCATGGTGTTGTGAGGATGTATCTCTCTCCTGGCTACAATAAATTTTGCATCATTATGATTAAGTCCTGTATCTGGTCTTCAGCTCTACGTGTCCTTTGACTGCAGGAGCTGAGAATCCCTTCCAACACTCACACTTTACTGTAAATTGCTGAGTGATAGGTCTGAACTTGTCTCTCTCTCTCTTCAGTGCACCCATGGCACTTGTTATTGGCCATCTTATTCCACAGTCCTATTGGGACCAATTCCCCACAGTGTTCAAACACAGAGACAGTGTACCTGTAGCTCATGCAAGATCACTGTAGGTAAATATCAGCAAACAGACAGCTGACTCATGCCCTAGGGACTGTCAGCCCTGCTCCTCCCAACTATGACAAGGCACTCACTGTCATCCTGTGGTGAGTCATCCAACTCCAGAAACCATCCTCTGGTCACCTCCTTAGGACCACTGCTGGAACTAAATGTTGGGTCACTATTGCTAGAAGCAGAGCATGAGAAGGGGATTCTAGGGATTTATTGAGACAGCATTCAAGGGACAAGGAAACTAGCAAAGACCAGGTCTTGGGTGGAGACCTGCTGAAGCCTGATCCCAGGGAAGTCTCTGGAGCACACACTGCAGCACAGAGTTGGCCTCACTTTGGTCACCCTTAGAACTCCATGCCAGTGTGTTCCTGGCTGCTGGCTGTTCTAAGGAAGGGGCTGGGAGCAAACACCTGGGCCAGGTGACTGCTCTTCAGCAGAGGGCAAATCTCTGCAGAAGGGGATATCTAGGAGATCTGAATGAGCAGCTAGTGTAAGCGATCTGAGCAGCGCACCATCGGTATCCACTATATTGTCCAGATAGCTTTAAAGAAAAGCATGAGATACTTTGGGGAACTGTGGGAAATGAGAGGTGGGCTGTGATGGACTGGAAGGCCAGGGATTCTGGCAGGGGAAAGAAGGGAGATTGTTAGGGATTCAAAACATAGTGACTGTGAAATTGAAGTTCGAATCCTGTTGGGAAGAGAAGTCAAAAGAATGAAGAGGGGTAGGAGAGCCTGGGGCTTCCCAGGTGGTGAGTGGGTAAAATGTAAGACTAGAAGGTCAGTCCTTGACAACAGCCTGGTGGGAGGGTGAATAAGTAAGGGCCGGCGTAATGTGGAGGCTAGAGACATAGGATAGCATTTTCCAGAGGGAGGCCCGTGTTTTCCAGTGTCCAGCTTCTACCAGGGAGGGTTTTGGGCAGCCTGCTCTCAAAGCCGAGTCTGGGTCAGGCAGTTGCAACCTTACAGGTGTAAGACGTGGGGTGGGGACTGTGGAAAAGCCACCTCTCCCCCTCTGTCCTCCATGACGTCCTTCAAACAAACCTGCTGTTAGCAAAATTCCAAGGAGGCTTGCTAGGAAATGAAAATCCCTGAGACCCCAAGAGACGCTGACAGGAACCTGGGCACAGGGAGAGAGAGGATTATGAGCCTAGAAAAGCGGGAGGAGGGCAGAACTCCAAATACTTGAGAAAGTGGGTGGGTAGAAGAGCAATCAGGGACCCCTGGAAACCTTGGAGTGCATGGAGCCCAAAAGAACAGAGAAAACAGGAGGGCAGGGCGGGGCGGGTGGAGAATCAAAGGCTGAAAAAACCTTTAGTGCAGGGACCCAGGTGACTAGAGGAGAGCAAGCGGGAGGAATGGAGGCCAAACAGACCATGGGGTGACTGGAACTTAGAAGAATCCAGAGAAACGGTGAGGGCAGGGATTGAGTGCCGGAAGATGATGGAGTGTGCAGAGGACGTCCAAGGTTGCTTTTACACAGCCAGGGATTTCTCTCTAGCCACAGAAATTCGTCCTTCTTTTTCCCAACCACTACACTACAGACTAGATTCCCACCAACGTGAGAAGGAAGTCACCACAGAAACAGCCGTGAGACCACATTGCAGTTGAGCAATACTCTATATCTGCAGTTTCAAGACTGTTGTCTCTGCAGGCGGAATTGGTGAAAAAATTGGCATTTTTGAAGCACTGTTTGATGATACTGCAGCAGAGTCATCAGTTCAGTAAAGGAAACAGGATTTTGTTTGTCCTGAAGATAGTGACCATAATGTGCAGGATTTATAAGTAGTAACCCATTCACAACCACTGTGGTTACTTTCCCACTATGTATCATCTTCTCAAAACTAATATGTGATAATGTCTACTAAGATTCCCCAGTGAAGTAGGAGTGAAACCAAAATCAATTGTGCTGGTTAGCAATGCATCATGATTTTGAGGAAATTTATAATGTTTTTGAGAACTTTCACCTCCTCTGGGTTCTACGCAAGTGAAGCTGTGCTGTGCAGGACAGACGTCAGCACTCTCTTGATCAGAAATGTACACATCGGCGTTAAGATCATTAATTCCGTTTGTATTGCAGATGTCATTAAGTGGTTGTAAGGAATTTTCTTATCTCGTTAATGAGAAAATCTGCCAGTGTATGCACTAGAATTTTCATAGGCATGTTCTTTAGAAATGAAATAAACAAATCTATGGAAAATGTAATGAGTGCCCTGCTGACTTGAGTCCAAGTTATGTTATGACCTTACTCCCGAGAGTTGACCTCTTATAGAAGTCTGGTGTCAGGTAGGTTGACCCCACAGAAAATGCTCCTGGTCAATGAGCATGTGCCGTGGTAACCAGCACCATTTACGAACCTAATTCCCCATCTTTCAACCTGATTGGCAGCCATGTGGCTAATAGTGCAAATGCAGAAGGTGGTGAGAGGCACAGGACTCTCATACTGTGCAGGGGGAGCACAAGGCAGCATGACTGAGGCGACAAGACTTTACCATGATCGAGTGTATGGGAGTGGAGAAAAATAGTTTTATTTGAAGCTTACATACATGAAGACGGAACTTTTTAAAGTTTCTCCAGTGCTACGCTCAGCTGAATTTGGGCCCCCCAAATATCTGGGAAGTACTGCAGTGATCTCTGAAAGTTACTTTCTATGGCAGAAGAGCTTTTGCAAGTGTGATAAAGACAAGAGCATCAAGGTTGGGAGATTATCCTGGATGACGTGGCTAGACTCTAAATGCAATCACGAGTGTCTCTATGAGGGAGAGGCACCGAGAGCTTTGAGTCCAGAAGAGGAGGAAGGTGGTGCGAGCCTGGGTGGGGAGAGAAAAGGAGGTGTGATACGGACGGTGAGTCGAGCAATGAGGCTCCTCCAGCAGCTGCAGCAGGTGAGAGACAGTTTGCTCCCAAGAGCCATAGGAGGGAGCAGACCTGCCTGCAGACACTTTGATTTTGGTTCTGTGAAACCTACTGCGGATTTCTATAGTCTAGGACTGATAGAGAATAAATTGTCAAATTAAGAAAACATAGAAAGAAAAAGGAAAGAAAAATAATTGGAGACAGAATTAGTTTAGAAACTACCAGAAACGGGGGGATGGGGTAACGTGAAGTTATTGCTTAATGGGTACAGAGGTAAGTTTAGGATGATGTTTTGGAAGTGGATAGAGGTAGTGTTTACACATCACTGTGAATGTAATTAATTCCACATAATTGTGTGTTTAAAAATGCTCAAAATGGGAATCCTTATGTTATATATGTTTTACCACAGGAAAAAGAAAAAAGAAAAAAAAAAATCCAAATTAAAATGTGATACAAGATTTTACTCTAAAAAGATTGTGTTGTTCATCCACTAAATTTGTGGCAATTTGCCATAGCAGGAAATAAGGGAAGAGGGAAGGGAGGGCCTGAAGACTTTGGGGTGGGTGGAGCCCACAAAAGAGCAAAAAAGACTGGAGAAGAACAGGGGGCAGGATCCTAGGGAGTAGAACTTTGACTTTGGAGAGGGCAGAGCTCCGAAGAATAATGAAAACAGGATGTGTGTGCCTGTGTGCCTGTGTGTGTGTGTGTGCATGTGTCTGTGTGCGTGTGTGTGCATGTGTCTGTGTGCGTGTGTCTGTGTGCGTGAGTGTGCATGTGTCTGCGTTCGTGTGTGTGCATGTGTCTGTGTGCGTGTGTCTGTGTGCGTGAGTGTGCATGTGTCTGCGTTCGTGTGTGTGCATGTGTCTGTGTGCGTGTGTCTGTGTGCGTGTGTGCATGTGTCTGTGTGCGTGCGTGTGCATGTGTCTGTGTGCGTGTGTCTGTGTGCGTGTGTCTGTGTGCGTGAGTGTGCATGTGTCTGCGTTCGTGTGTGTGCATGTGTCTGTGTGCATGTGCCTGTGTGTGCGTGTGTGCATGTGTCTGTGTGCGTGAGTGTGCATGTGTCTGTGTGCGTGTGTCTGTGTGCGTTGTGCCTGTGTGCGTGTGTGTGCGTTGTGTCTGTGTGCGTGTGCCTGTGTGCGTGTGTGTGCATTGTGCCTGTGTGCCTTTGTCTGTGTGCATGTGTGCGCGTTGTGCCTGTGTGCATGTCTCTGTGTGCGTGTGTGTGCACGTGTCTGTGTGCGTGTGTGTGCATTGTGCCTGTGTGCGTGTGTGTGCGTTGTGCCTGTGTGCGTGTGTGCGTGTGTGTGTAGGACCACGAAGACCTTAAGGACAGAGGAACTCTGAAGAATCTACGAGAAAGGAAGAGGGGATCCGGGCTAGGCAGAGGCTGGAGTGTGCAGAGCCCCTCTAAGACCGCTCTACACTGCCAGGTGTTTCTCCACAGCTGCAAAACTTTCCTCTGTCCCAGCAAAATTTGTCCCTTGAAGGCTCCTCCTCAATGGACAGGATCTGGGCCCTTTTTAATCACAGACCTGGTCCTCAGAAGGGCATTTCTACCCTGTTCCTGGCTGTATTTCTCCCCTTTAAGTTGGAAAATGCCCCTTGAAGGGCACCCACCATTGGCATTTATTTTGCCCTGAAGCCTCTGCTCCTGAGGCAGGAGGTTCTCTAACACCCTCAGGACTGCACAGAATTTCACTCTCTCAAACTTCCCCATTCCCTAAACGCCACCCAGGCTCGTCCCCCTCAGCACCACGGCCCCGTGGGGATCTAGTCTCCTCACCTCATGGGTTCTTTCAAGCCTGAGACCCCTTCCTCCTCAGAGTACAGGCCAGAGACGCACCCTAACATGAGAAGAAAGTTACCACAGAAAGAGCCGGGAGACCACATTCCAGTTAAGTGACACTTTATATCTACAGTTTCAAGGCCGTTGTCTTCGTCAGGGAGATGAAGTTGGTGAGAGGAAATGGAAGCGTCGTGGTAGGAATTCCGAGGCGGTGGTACCACAGGAGTGTTATCACTTCACAAAACAAACAGGAATCTCTGTCTTTCCGCGGACGGTTATAACGTGCAGGATTCATAACCAGTAACGCATTAAAAATCACTGCTGTTAATTTCCCAAGATACGTCATCTTTCGAAAAATAATAAACGATATTTTCTTTTAAGATTTCTCAACGATCGTGCAGAACAATGCTGGATTTTCAGGTAGAAATTAAGCCACACTCAGTCCTGCTGGTTTGCGATGATTCATAGTTTTGAGGAAATATGGGATGTTTTTGAAACGTTCTATGTACGACTGGATGTCTGCAACTGAACCTATGTTTTCCAGTACAAGCTTCAACATCTTCTTGACTGGAAATGTAGACATGGGGTTTAAAATCTGACTTTCTGGTTCCATTGCAGATGTCATTAGTTGGTCTGTTAGGAATTTCTCTATCTCATCCATGAGAAGATCTGACACTGTGTGCACTAGTTTTCCGTAGCCGGGTTCCACATAAATGGAATAGATGAAACTCTATAAAACGTAGAGCATTCTGTTGGTTTCGGTTAACTTGTTGACCGACTTTATATTATGACGCAATCGCTGGAGAGTTGGCCTCTTATAGAAGTCACCGGTGAGGCAGGTTGATCCCATAGAAAATGCTCCTGGTCAGTCAGGGTGGGTCACACTAACCAGCACCATTTTCAAACAGAAGTCCCCACATTCCCACCGGATCTGTGACAATGTTGGCCAATTATGCAAATGTTGGAGGCAGTGAGAGGAACTGGGATCGTCATACAGTGCCTGGAGATGGTAAAAATGCATGACTAAAAGAATAAGACGTTACCATGATGAAGTACACCAGAGTGGAATAGTTTTTAAAAAAAGATTTATATATGAAGATGGAACATTTTGAAGTTCCTCTATTGCTGTGGTCGGTGGAATGTGGGCCCCCCAAATATCTGGGAACTATCTGCTGTGACCCGTGAAATTTACTTTCTGTGGGAAAAGGGGTTTTGCAAATGTGATCAAGTTAAAGATTTTAACACTGAGAGTTTATCCTGGATTATTTTGCTAGACCTGCATGGAATCACAGTGTTTTTATGAGGAAGAGGCAGACAGAGACATGAGTCCAGAAGTGGAAGAAGATTATATAAACCTGGGTTGGGGGACAAAGGGTGATGTAATGTGGACTGTGAGTCAAGGAATGAGGTAGCCTCCAGCAGCTGAAACAGGCAAGGAACAGGCTGTTCCCAAGAGCCTGGGGAGGGAGCTCAGCCCTTCCTGAAGACACTTTGAGTTCAGCATAGTGAAACCTACCACAGATTTGTAGAAGGCAGGATTGATAGAAAATAAACTTGTGTTCATTCACTATGGTTGTGTTAGTTTGTGACAAGAGGGAAGGTGAGAGAGGACAGATCAGAGGCCTAGAGTACTTTAGAGAGGGACAAGCTCTGAAAATGAAGAAAAGAGAAGAGAGGAGGGATTGATGGTGCAGAAGAGCTTAGAAGGTGCAAAGTTCCCAAGGATCTAAAAGAGGAGGGGCGCTGTGGGATCCAGGGCCCTGAAGACCTTGCAGCCAGGAAGAATCAAGACACCAATGTATGTGTATGTGGTAGGGACTGAAAGGATCGAGGGATCTGAAGCCTAGAAGAATCGAGGAAATAGGGTGTGGTGGATCAAGGACTCGGAAGACCTTGATGTGTATGAAATCCAGAAGAACCAGGAAAACTGGTGCGGGGGAGGGAGTTCAAGGGCCCTGAAGATTTTGGAGTGTGCAGAGCCCCTTTAAAGTCACCTTTACACAGTCAAATACAAGGGACTGACATCACTGTATCCTGAAGTCTTTGAGGGTGGCTCTAATCTCTGCCATTTATATACAAAATGATTTTTCCTGGGTTGTGACAGTGGTTTTGATCTATTATAATCTGGGACAGTAAAGGTAGACTTAAAGATTTCCACTTGGTTTTTCCTAATATAATAGTTCTCAGCCCACAAGCCATGGAACACTGTGAAAATTCTCTCAACTGTTATGTATATGAATCTTCATTATACATGTGAAACTGTGAAAAATAACCAGCGAGTAGAGGGGGTCCATGGATTCAGTGAACTGAGTATGAGATAGAAAATTCATCAATTCTCTGGCCCTCCTTCCTTGCCTTAAGCCTTTACTGTAGTATGGGGCCATGGTGGTGTTTCTAGTCCATGGCATCATGACAACTAGGGCTCCATGTCTAGGAGTTATTGAAATATCTGGGTATTCATCTTTGACCAGAGTACACTTACCCAAGCACACAGCCGTAGGTCCCTTCCAAGATGGACGGGAGAATCACAGTGGTGGACACTTTCCTTGGTGTTGCAGGGACCCTCCTCATGGGGACCAGCCTCTTTATCAGTCCAAAGCTTATGGGTCTGAGGACTATCTCAGGTCTTAAGTGGGCAAAGGATCATGACTTTACATTGGGGCAGCTGACAACAGCCTTCTGCTCCTCTTAACTACGTCTATTAAATTACAGCCTCATTGGTTTTCCATAGCTTTGTCCCTAATGATGCCACGCACTATGATAGAAGTCCTATATCTCTGCGGGTTACCCCATCTTGCTGCGTTTTGGTATTTCAGCCTATCAATTGTGCCCACCTTGCTTTTAATGACAAAAATGCTGGCCTTGGCCATTCCCAGGTCTTTTCGTTTCCATGTTACTATGGAGCTCAGCTCTGTAACAAGGTCTCCTCCTGTCAGCTCTAACCTATGGAGAATGGCCACCACTTGCATGTCAATGGTGCTGCTGTCCCTTTCACCAGTGCAGTGATCACTGGTGTTCCTGATGATCCTAGTTGGCTGGTATATTTCTTTTTTTATACAGGGGACCCATTCTAGGATGCCCACCTCTGAAACTTTTGACCATTTGCCCTACTAATATACTGCAGTGCAATTCAATTCTGATGCTAATCACCTGGAGATATCCCAGACTGTACTGATTATGGCCAAATATTTCCATGAGGCTAGCCTCACATCAAATCCTAGCCCAGGGTTCAGTTTCTTAGGTCATCCATACTTTTGACCAACTCGCTACAAATTCAGAGGTTCTCACACCCCTCTTATGGCTCACAGAACTCAGGAAAGGGCTATGCCTATTATTATAGTTTTTTAAAGTAAAGGGATACAAATATGAACCAGTAAAAGGAAGGAATGCATAGGGCTAGGTCAGGAAAGATCCCAAATGTGAAACTTCCATTGCCTTCTCATGGTGGAATAAGGATGCATCTCCTTGCTTCATTAAAGTTTTGCTTTTTTATACTTAACTCCTGTGCCTGGTATTCAGCTCTACCTTCCCTTTGTCTCAGGAGATGAGGATACCTTCCAGCTCTCACACTTTACTGTAAATTGCTGGATGATAGGTCTGAGCCCCTCAGCCCCCGGTGGAGATCTAAGCCTCCCATCACACAGGCTTTCTCCAGACTGAGACCCCTCCCCCTAGAGTATACTCACCCCAACAGGAGAAAGAAGTCAGGACAGCAACAGCCATGAGACCACCTTCCACTTCAGCAATGCTTTAAGTAACACTTAAGCAACAGTTTCAAGACTGTTGTCTTTGTCAGAAAGGTGGAGTTGGTGAAATGATCGATATTTCGTGGCAGTGGTTGATGATACAACAGGATTGTCACCAGTTCAGAAAAAAAAATCACGAATGTCTTTGTCACCCACAAAATGGTTATCATATATGCAGATTTTATAACTAATAACGCATTCAAATCGCTGCAGTAAATTTCCCATAATGCATCATCTTTTAAAAAAATAACACATGGGGTTGTCTTTTAAGATTTCTCATCTGCCATGCAGACATTGTGCTGGATTTATAAGTAGAAATTAAAGCACAGTCACTTTTGCTGTGTGGTGTACAAACTTCAGCATCCTCTTGATCAGAACTTTAGAAATCGAGTTTAATATCATCATTGCTGGGACCATCATTGGTGTCACTTCTTGATATTCTAGGAATATCGGTATCCCATCCACAGGAAAAACATGCCACTTCATCTACTAGAATTTGCCAGAGACCAGCTCCAGTCGAGTTGTGCGTCTTTGAAAGAGGGATGGAAAGGCGGTGAAAATAAAAAACACAGGTAGAGACCTCGGTTCTTCTGAAGCACGTTCTCACCCTGCAGGCTGTCAGCGCTGTAGCAGCCAAAGCAGCTAAAGCAGCTGAAGCAGCCTTTAGACTGAAAACAGCATTTTTATTTGTTACACAACACGGGGGGCATTTTAACTGCATAAACCTTTAGAATTATTAAACGAATAGTCAAAAGGAAACTTTTCTTAAAATTACATCAGTTCTCATAAAATTAATAATCTACAAAGTTAAATAAAACTCGGTGGGCAGCCAATTCTTTCTGGTGATTATATCTGTTGTGTGGTCAATTAGTCCGTGACTCGCTGTTCTTGACGTTTTTCACCATTGTGTTTCTTTTTTTTTTTCTTGCCCTTCTTTTAACCTTAAACTTATTACTACCAGCAAGCATAAATTATATGTCTGACTCAAAATTGAGACAGCAGCGATTGCGGTTTCAAAGTGTTAAACAAACCTTATAT
>NW_007728993.1:2845-4036 GCF_000696425.1 Galeopterus variegatus | reverse complement strand
ATTCCATCTATAATCTTTATTTTTAGGAGGGAAAGTTGTGCATCATATGTTTTTGTCCCATGTCCTGACCCGCGGGTTATTCAATGTAGACCTGGAGGGGGGAGTGGGAACGGTATGAGACAAGACAGTATTCTGATCAAGTCTCGTTTATTGGCTCTAAGGTTACATCTTATATAGGAAAGAAGCAGGCATACTGTAAGAAGTCAGGAATGCAAGGATGCGATAAGGTCTTGAGAGGAAACAAAGACAAGACATTCCTGATGCAGTGCAGCCCCCAATCTTTACAGCAAAGCAGAAACTTGAAAGAAGATAAAGGTCACCCTTAAGTAAACTTGCATAGCCGGGAACACAGAATTCCCAGCACAAACAGATTATGAGGCAGTTATCATGTAAGCATGGCCATTTGGCGCAAACAGGTTGTCACACAGGCATGGTCACACAAGGAGGGGTGTGGGGCTACAGGCTCCCAACATATCCCCCTTTCTTTTCTTATATGAGAAATGGAAACATAGCCCAACATAATAAGAGCTGTGTCTGGCTTAGGTTGGGATGTTCAATTCTATAACAGCTTACCCGTCATTGGGATTAACTGTAGCTGGACAGATATCCCTGTCTTAGGTTGCTGTAGAACAACATCCTCTTACCCATCTCTGACTAATCAGCTCTATTTTTTGGAGGGCGAGTAGATCTGAGTTTTTAATCAGAAGAATGTTCCATTTCCAGCCGTTGATAATGAACCTGAATGGGCCATGCCTGAATAGCCTCTATCTGTTCCTTAATAAAAGTAGTGACCTTATTAAAAAGGAAAGGCCCCAAAGATAACAAGAGAAGTAAACTTATAAGAGGACACAGTAAAGATAAGAGGTAAGGTAAGAATCCGTTGAGCCCAGTCCAAAGGGGATTATCAGCCAACTGTTTTCTTCTTTTTTTCAAATCTTCTTGTAGTTGTTTAATGTGATCATGCACTATTTCAGACTTGTTTGTATAGAAACAGCATTTCTCCTGTAAAGTCAAACAGATACCTCCCTGTTCTGCAGTTAATAAATCAAGACCTCTTCGATTTTGTAACACTACTTTTGCTAGAGAGTCTAGTTGATCTTGCAAATCCTGAATAGTCTGAGAAAGAGTCTGTACGTCTGAAATTAATTGTTTAGATAATTTAGTATACTGGGATATAGAATGTGTAAGACC
>NW_007728993.1:0-1571 GCF_000696425.1 Galeopterus variegatus | reverse complement strand
AGATAAAGTCCCAGAATCTCGACTAATGGGTTGTGAATGGGTAGTTGGCTTGCCAGCACCAGATCGAGAGTCTGTAATTCTAGGAGAATTGGTTAATGACGCTCTATAACCTGTACAAAGACAATGTTTAATAGGAGGAACATTAGGAGAAGAGAAACAAAAAGGCATTTTCTTAGTGGAAGCTGAAAAATTAAAAGGGTGTGAAAAATGAGGCTTCTCTTAAGTATTAGGATCTCCACCTAAGAGGCGAGAATGGTTAGTTGTTACTTTTATTTCTTTCTGGTTCCAGGAAGCCAAAGGGAACAAAGGAGAGAGAGTTAGGGTTTGTTTTAAAATAAGGATATTGCAAAAACCTATAACATTTTTAATTAATTTATTAATTAACTTTTGTTGTTTTGACCTTTGTGAACAATTTCACAAACCCATTAGTTTTTTTTTTTTTAATTAAAATTTTCGAACTTCAGTTTAAAGCTATAAACTTAACGTTTGTCAGGAAACTGTACCTATTAAAGTTTTTTTATAAAATATTTAAAAAACATAACATTTTAAAATTATAATTAAACCAAAATTATGACTGGTAACATTTATATTAAAACAGATATTTAAAAACCGTACAAAATGTTGGAACACATATCCATAANTTCCTACGGGTCCCAAACAGGGAGCTTGGGCATATTTATTAAAAGCAAGCCCCACTGCAGACAGAGGACCAGCAAGATCCCCTCTAAAAGTTCTTTCATAATTTCTAGTTAAAATAGCAGTAAAATATGTCTGATTATCTGAAATACACAATTGATATGAACCATAACAAGTACTATTTAACATTTTAACAAAAGATTGACAGGGACAAGGCTTAGGGCCATCACTGTCAGCGGGTGCAAATTGTGGCTTATCTATGCAACTATAGGCAGGAGAGGTTGGAGCCAGCTAAGCCAAACGTGTACCACAATCAACAACAGCTATGTATGGTGAGGGAGGACTGAGAACAGTACCCCCTTTTCAGTCACAAGGCTTGCCAGCACCAGATCAAGAATCTGTAATTCTAAGAGAATCAGTTAACAACGTTCTCTAACCTGTAGAAACACAATGTTTAATAGGAGGAACATTAGGAGAAAAGAAACAAAAAGGCATTTTCTCAGTGGAAGCTGAAAAATTAAAAGGTTGTGAAAAATGAGGNTTGAACAGCTTTATCATGCATGTACTTAATATAGCAAGCTGTGTGGCCCAATGTAAAGTGTAAAAGTGCACAGCACCATCCCTCATGAAACCAGATGCATTCTAAATTCCATCTATAATCTTTATTTTTAGGAGGGAAAGTTGTGCATCATATGTTTTTGTCCCAGTATCTTACTAAGATGTTTTTATTTAACTTAGGACATCAATGAGTAACAGGGTTTCTACACATTCTTTCTCGTAAACTTAATTCTTTTCATAGTATCTTTTTCCATTAATTCCGACCATTCTCTTACCATTAACATAATCCCCTGTAAATGACGTTTGCCAATTTAAGTCATATTTAGGACATCCCCTAGGAGGGTACCAAATTTTCCCTTTTCCCATGTTTTAATCCA
>NW_007728992.1:258370-264553 GCF_000696425.1 Galeopterus variegatus | reverse complement strand
TCTGTTGCAACTCAAAATCTACAGACTCATGGAGACTCAATGTTTAAGGGACCTAGAAGGTTCTGCCCCACTACAGGAATTCCTTCCCAGCACCCCTGACTGATGTCCCACAGCCTTGGCTCTAACACATGGAAAAGGGGTGCCACCCCACCCCCTCCATTCACACCAGACAGCCTGCTTCATTTCTTGAACAATTCTAATCATTAAAAAGTTCTTCGTTATTTTGGATCAAAGTCTTTCTCCAGATAAAGTCCACCAATTAGTCCTAGTTTGATCTCCTGGAATTAATCCATTCCCTCTTTCACATGGCAGCATTTTGAATTTATGAAGGCAGGAAAAAGTTCCTCCTGAGTCTTCTTTAAATTCAACATCCTTAGGTTCTTTTTCTGTTATTTCTATTCAGATAATCCTCAAAGAGAAAAAAATATCAAAAGGTCTTAGATTGTCTCCAGCATAAGTAAGGCTCATAAACATGTTTCCTTTTCTTCGTCCACCATATTACAGTCAGACTTTTGGGGTAATTTCCAATACCACATATTGTGCTGAGAGTCGGAGGACATCAAGACAATAGATGTGGTCTCTGATCTTGCTTGTGTAACAATAACGTTAACGATTGCTAAGTACCAACTGTAGAAAAGCTGCTTCCTCTTTCCTGTGCTTTTTGTGCAATGTCCTCTTTTGACTGTAAGAAGGGCTATGACCTCGCCGCCTACTGTGCTAACTGGATCCTGTTCCTTCATCTCCCTCATGCCATCTTCTGGGTCAACCACTGTCACTGTATCTGTCATCTCTATTCATGGTTGTCCCTCACTGGCCCATTCAAGAACCCTCTCCAGTCCTCCCATCCCTCTTTCCCACAGGGACAGGGCATTTTTCCCTAGACACTGCCCTTAATTAGTTAATAAAATTTCCCTCCATGATACAGGCTGCTCTCCCTCAGAAAAACCAGTGACAGATACCAACACCATTTGGTCTAATTAGTTCTGATATTTCACACAACATATTTGTGGGGTTTTTTGGAGGGAGGGGTGGAAGGCCGGGAAGTTGCTTCTATTAAAAGACCAGCAGGGAGACTCAGATGACAGGAGGGGCAGAGTTTGGGGTCTTCTTTTGTCACTGCAAATAGAGCCTTTTGTGAAATCAGTACCACCCGGCTGGGGGACACTTACAACCTCTGTTTCTCACTGTACTTCTATCTGCCTGCATTGGCCTCCTCAGGGCTGAGACCCATGTCTTTTCCTTATTCCAATGACATGAAGTTTCAGATTGAGTGACCTTTTCTATTCTGATGGCAGAAATCTATGCAGGGCGGGTAACGTGAGAGGGGGCTCAGCACTGGAGACCTGGGGAGTCGGGGCATGGTGTTCTACATCTGTCCTGCCCTTGGCTTGCTATGTGGCCTTGAAATGATTATTGAACTCCCCAAGGCTCCTTTACAGTCCAAGGGCTGGGTGTTATTAGGGTAGAGGAGGGGAGGGGGAGATAAGATTGTATCTTGAGCTGCTAGACTAGATGTCTCTCCAGATATGGAATATTGGCTATTACAGAGTGTATAAATTAGGAGTAGCTCTTGACATAGAAAATCAATCCTATATTGCTCTGTCACTTTTGCTGTCATCTGTTTATAACCTGCAAGTTTTAAGAGGTAAAGAGCCAAATGCACACTTTGGGTATCTATCCTGCAACATGGGCTCAGTCTCACGAACCAAATGGTAAGTCTGTAGCTGTAATTGGAAATCAACTGTGAGTTTTCACACATTCACAGTGCCTAACCCAAAGTGAATGGACCAGTAATGGGGCAGAGTCCCAAGCCTCATGATGGCATCATGTAAAGAGCACTAGAAGGGGAGTCAGTGTTCCCATGCAGAATATGTCACTACTTAGTTTTGTGGCCTTAGGCAAGTCATCCACCTCTCTAGGACCATTCACTTGTCTCTAAGATCTGAGGCTCTCTGAGCTTCTTTGTAGTTCTAATGTCCATGATTTTATGACCAAGCATAGAAAAAGGGAATGAAGGTATTTTAATAAACTTATTGGTGTAGGAAGTTGATTAAGCTGACAGGATGAGCCTAAGCTTCAAGCCGGAGGGATTTCTGCAAACTTCCCTCCCCAAGGGCCACCTCCCCATGATTCTCCTGGCAATCATTGCCCAGGCTTGCCCTGGTCCCCAAACTGTTGCAAACCTCACCTCTGGTCATTGGCTGCACAGCCACCTGGTCCTTGTTTATCTTGCCCTTGTCCTTCCCCGCCTTCTGCTGCTGATCTGAGCATTGCCCTCTTGTGGCTCCACCTGTACTGGCTGTCTGTCCCAGTCCTTCCTAGGAGGCAGACTGACCACCCTCCCATGAAGCAGGAAGACAAAGGAAATCCCCCACTAGAGTGCATGGTGCTTAACAGCGTGAGCTGTGAAGTCAGCCGAGGAGTGAATCCCAGCTCCGCCAACACCAGCCATCATCCTGGTAACTCTCTTTGTCAGTTTCCTCATCTGGGAAGTTGTGGTAAGAATTAAGTGGGGGGAAAAATACCATGTAAGGTACTAGGCCCCATGCCTGGCCTCTGCTAAGCACTCAACAAAGTTAGTTATTGTGTTGATGTTGTTATTTGCAATAAATCCTTATGACCTTTCCCTCCAATCAGAAGCTTTGTCAGCTTGCTTTAATGGGTTTTTATTTTTCCTGCTTTAATGTTTTTTTTTTCCTTTTTGAGGGACTATACAAATGGCATTTAATTATATTCGTCCCTCAGTGAGTTCTGAATCCTTTCAGAAACATATCAGAACTAAGACAGAGATTTTTTTAAAAATCACCTTCATCTCTGGTAAAGCTGGATAAGAAAAAGAAAATTGGACCCAAGGATCCCTGTTTTAAATACTGTGCCCCAATTCTAGACCTTGAGCTGTTCTAGAGGTTGGATGGGCAAGGGCAAATATCCTGCAGAGAACTCAGAAGAGAGAGGGGCCCAAGGTGTGCACCATCTTTACCACGTCCACTCTGCCGGCTGGAGAAAAAGAGCTCCCTGTAGATTTGAGGCCTGTCTGTCTAATCACACTCTCCTTTCAGAGTAGGAGGGACTCATTGGACCGGCGGAATAGAAAGGGGCCAACGGTTTCCTCCCAACAATTCAGCAAGGATGGAAGTTCCTAATTCCTGGGGTAGGTAAGAAAGACAGAGCAGAGCTCCCTACCATCGCTTCCTATTAAAAATCCTCATTTCTGGGCTGACCCCATGGTGTACTCAGGAGAGTGCGGCGCTAGGAGCGCAGCAGAGCTGCCGCCGCGGGTTCGGATCCTATATAGGGCTGGCCGGTGCGCTCACTGGCTGAGCACGGTGCAGACGACACCACACCAAGGGTTGCGATCCCCTTACTGGTCACAAAAAAAGACAAAAAAAAAATCCTCATTTCTGGATGTAACAACTGCTCCCATGGCACAAAGTCACCAGAAACTCTTAGAACAGAAGCTTCCAGAAGTTATTTTCAAAAAGTCCTATATGTCTTCCCATAAAACGTTTTATTGTAATATAGCTTTTCATTTTAAAAGGAACATGATTATTGTGAAAATTTGGAACATGAAAGAAATACATAATATACCTACTGTAGGCCCCTGCACTCTGTAATCAATGTTCTCTACCTCTCTCTCCACCAAAAGTTCATTAACAGTCTTGTGCCCACAGAACATTTGAGAACAATTTATATAAGCAAGGTTTGTGGACGAAGAGATAAGCTAATTATGTCACACACTCTTGCTAAATCGATGTGATATAGAAAAACTTCATTTCAGGTGCCCTGGGCTATATAATTTGGGAAGTCATGTCCTACTCTGTTCATAGCGGGTCCCAGTATTTGTGCTCCTCCACCTGTCTCCCTCCTGCAGTATCAGGAATGTTTGGCTCGGGCTGGATTTCTGCATCTCCTGGGTGAATGGAGCACTTCTAAAGCACAGCTACTTCCAGGGCATCCCAGGAGGCAGACTGTAAGCCATGACAACGGCTGCATATTACCCCCTGTGAAATCTGGTAGACCCTCCAAGACTCAAAGGCATGCTCAGTGCATCGCTCTCTGGATCTACCCCAGTCCTGTTCATTCTGCTGCCTTGAGTTCAGACTGAGGAGTATGCGCAAGGACCCAGTCCTACTGCAGGGGAGGGTGAGGAACCATCCTGCTGCCCCCATCCCTGGTGCCCCTTGGGCTGGAGGTCGTCCCCCTGAGAATGTGGGATGGCAGCTTCCTTGCCCAAGCCCCACTGTTTAGTCTTCCCTTTGGGTACCTTGTGCCCTCTTCTCCCTCTTCTCTCCCCATGGCAGGAGCTGGGACCTACCCCTGAGCCTCAGCCTACCAACCCCTCTGTCAATTTCTTTTCCTAGAGCTAGCTCCAGTTTCTGGAGTTCCCCCACATTATCTCTAGTTAGTGGCCTGAATGTCCACCTGATGCAAATGCCATCAGTCCCCAGAAGTCTTACCATAGTGTCCTGCCTCCCCATTCAGGTCAGCCTCTGGAGAGACTATGACCTCACCCCGCCCCCCACCACTAGACCTTGCCCTCTGTCCCGCCTGGATGCAGTGCTCTGGACTGCAGGCAGGCCCTGCAGTGGATGGCCCACTGCCCAGCCTCAATCTTCCCCGCCTGCCCCCCCCAGCAGGAACCCCTCATATACTGTGCAATTGAGGCCATGTCATTGGTGACATGTTCAGCTGTCACTGCTATTTCCCATGAGATGCTTAACTATCACTCAAATACTGAGAAATTCTGCTAGTCTGCAATTCTATTTGGCAATTTATTTATTGTTACTAATACTCTGTCAGAAAAATATTGATGTCCTTTTAAATATGTGACTTTAACAGGCTTTCTCTAGGGAGTTTCTTATATTTGGGGGCATATTTCTCCCCCTAAGGGACCTACCCTAATTTTATCTTGAAATTGAATAAGAAAATACGATGCATGTCATAGGAACTTATTTTACAGGCAATATTCTTAGGTCTCAGAGTACACCAGCACGTACATGGCAAGAATCGAGGGACGTGAGGACATGGTGTCAGTCACTGTGTGTGTGGATGGGTGTCCCCTTCACTCCCTCCCAGTTTTACTTACAGACAGATAACCAATTGAAAAACATTTCTGCCTTTTATTCCAGGGCTTCATTTCTTGGTTCGCTTCCAACTCATTTATTTAATCGAACACTTTGTATCACTTACCACGTGCCAGTACTGTTCCAAACACATTAATCTATTAAATCCTTAGACAGCCTTACAAAGTGGGTGCTATTATTCTCTCCATTTTACAGATGGGAAAACTGAGGGAGAGAGAAGCTTCTGAACTTGCTCAAGGTCACACATCTAGTAAGCAGCAAAACCGAGCTTAAAGCCCAGGCCACCTGGTGCCAGTCTGCATGCCCACGTCCCCAGGCTGCCCCCCAACCCCTGACACGGCCTCCTGCACCCTGCACTTTGGACGATCTATTCTTGGACTCAGGCCCTCAGGAGAGCCTTGCCTTACTCTCACTCCCCCGGTCATTGCTTGTACCAGGACTGGACACCGCACATCTTTGCTACCCGACGTCGGATATTTCTCATCTGGCATCCATTTCCTTCACCTGGAAAAACGAATGGAACAGCTGGGTTGATTCTGTGAAAACACAGCCTCTGATTTGTCCTCGAATGAACTCGTAACAAAAACCAGCATCGTGCCAGTCCACTTGGCTGCCGCACATTGTTTCCAGTTCTGGTCAAAGACTTTCATCGATTGTTCTAGTCATCCTGTCCTCGATCCACCTTGTGGCTGTTTGTGATTCTGGGAATGCAGGCAGCGATCTCATCAGTCCATCCCCCAACATCTAATGACATTCCTGCCCCTCTCTGTTAGGCACTGGGAATTGCTTATATTACACTATTCCCCACAGTTTGTGTCCTTACTTCTCAATTTGGTGGTTCCAAGGGACCAGGTAATATGAAAAGGGAAGAGAAGGTGGGGGAGGAGGAGGCTGGGGTCAGGAACCTTTGCATTCCAGCAAATGCTCAGAGCCCAGCCCCGGCAGCTTATGACTAACAGGTGGTAGGTTAATACCTCAGCTGGTCAGGGAAGACGACTGTCAGTGATTGGGGCTCCCTTGTGCTTAAAAAACTTGGGCCTAAAGCAGCAGCAGGGCATGGAGGGGCGGGCCGGGAATCCAGAGAACAGAGTTCTAGTCC
>NW_007728992.1:255588-258002 GCF_000696425.1 Galeopterus variegatus | reverse complement strand
TCCCCCAACATCTAATGACATTCCTGCCCCTCTCTGTTAGGCACTGGGAATTGCTTATATTACACTATTCCCCACAGTTTGTGTCCTTACTTCTCAATTTGGTGGTTCCAAGGGACCAGGTAATATGAAAAGGGAAGAGAAGGTGGGGGAGGAGGAGGCTGGGGTCAGGAACCTTTGCATTCCAGCAAATGCTCAGAGCCCAGCCCCGGCTGCTTATGACTAACAGGTGGTAGGTTAATACCTCAGCTGGTCAGGGAAGACGACTGTCAGTGATTGGGGCTCCCTTGTGCTTAAAAAACTCGGGCCTAAAGCAGCAGCAGGGCATGGAGGGGCGGGCCGGGAATCCAGAGAACAGAGTTCTAGTCCTGGGCCTCAGTTTCCTTATCTGTATAACAAAGGGATTGGGCCAGATATTCGGGCTTGGCCCTCTGGGCTCCAGGATAGGAGTGTTATATATATATGGCAGGGGTCAGAAGTATTTATGATGGGGAGGCCAGGAAAGCATCCCACCCCTGGAATCACACAGCATGGGGCTGATCAGTTTGCAAAAGCCAGGCACTGCTAAGGCCTCGCCGCAGCTCAGAAGCAAGGGGAAAGACACAGGCAGGCAATTAAAGTTAGCACTGGCATTTCAGGTGGCCAGCTCTGGCATTCATTAATGAGGCTCCTGATTATAGCATCCACTCAAATGTCATTTCCTCTCCTCCCTCCTGCCATGTTCCACTCCTTGCACTACCTGCCCCCAACTTTCAAGGTGCTTCTAAGTCACTTCTTTCTTTAACCACAAGTGTGGCTTGATTGAGGCTCAAAGGGCGGAGGGGAAGGTCCTGATTGGTGATGGGCAGGAGGACTGTTGTTACTTCTCGGTCCCGAGTCTAGTGCCCAGCACATACACATTCCATTAGAAGTCACTCGTTGAATTGGGGGTGGCAGATTAGCACATCCCCAGAAAAAGCAAAGAAGGACACGTGGAAAGAGAACCTCTGAGGTTCCTATTTAAGAAGACAACTAACTGCAGAGGTGACAGTGGGACTCACAAGACACTTTGATGTGGAACTGAGTGATCTGGGGGACAGCACACAGATGTGGGACCCCATAACACCAACCTCTGTCTCTTCCCACTTCTCTCCTGCCAGCCACCGATGCCCAACTCCTCTTCCCTGAACAGGTCACGGTCAGGCTCGCTGCCCGTCATGGACTTTTCAGGCATCACTTAGTGACATAACTATCCCAATAAAACATACAAATTGTCCAAACGTGGATCCTAACGTGCAGTAAATGGTTTTTCACCTCATATCATTTTTTATGGGAAGAAATTTGCTCTGTGCTCCCCTCTGCAGCCCCCTCCCCATTTGCAAATGGACTCTGGTGGGGAGGGGTTGCCTCCACTCCTTCATCGGCCGGGCTGTCAACTCCCCTCCAAACACCACTCGCTCACTCAGGGGACAGTGGGCACTCAGCCTTGATTAACCATCCCGTGCTATATTAATTCCTGACAAGAGGCTCGCTGGGCTGTCTCTGCAGGAAGTGGGGGCAGGGAAGGGGCATGCAAGTTTCCTGATTGGCTTCAATTCTTTACTTATTTGTTCATTTTCAGAAGGCACTGCCTCTGCAGTAACATTTCTCCCTGCATTCTGCATCCCTTGCTAGGTGTCCTTGGCCCTTTACTTGATTTCTCTGTGTTCTCTCAGCCATGCAAGGGAGGCTCAATGCTTATCTCGCTGCCACATGGCAAGGTTGGAGGTGACCTCTGAGCTCTCCAGTTAAGGAGACACAGTAACATCCCAGCTGACTAGGGGACTCTTCAGACCTCAGGGGTGAGGCCTCAGTGATGCTGAACTCAATACCCTCCAGTTCAAGCTAAATCCCTGGGCCCTAGTAAGATCAGTTAACCCACATACCTAGCCTGACTCCTCCTCAAAACTGTCCCCAGCTCTCTTTCTGCCCATTGGTGCGGTTTTGCCCAAGCTTCTCCACTGGCTTCATTTCCTCCTCTCTGTGCTGACCTGGGCCACCTCCTAGGACTCCAGCCTGGTCCATCTGCTCTTTTCTATAAACATTCACAGTAGATGCTTCTAGAAGCACACCCAAAAAGCAGGTGATCTGGAGAGGGCGGGCAGTTTGCTGAAAAGGACTTGGGTAATGACTGGGCATCCCTTCCACAGCCGTGGACTCATTCTGTTCTTTCAGGCAGCAAATTCCTACCTTCTCTGCCTCTCTTCTTGCCTGCCTTCCTACCAGGAACCTCCTGCATGCCCAAGATGGCACAGAGGCAGCAGGGTGTGATGCTGCAGCAGTTCCCTTCCTCTGCTGCCTGCTACTTCCGCTTGGCCTTCACAGCTGAAGAGGCAGCTGGTCCTCTTACAGGCACTGCCAGCAGAACTGGGAGAACGCGTCTCTGCTTGTGCATCTTC
>NW_007728992.1:253281-255032 GCF_000696425.1 Galeopterus variegatus | reverse complement strand
TTTTGCCCAAGCTTCTCCACTGGCTTCATTTCCTCCTCTCTGTGCTGACCTGGGCCACCTCCTAGGACTCCAGCCTGGTCCATCTGCTCTTTTCTATAAACATTCACAGTAGATGCTTCTAGAAGCACATCCAAAAAGCAGGTGATCTGGAGAGGGTGGGCAGTTTGTTGAAAAGGACTTGGGTAATGACTGGGCATCCCTTCCACAGCCGTGGACTCATTCTGTTCTCTCAGGCAGCAAATTCCTACCTTCTCTGCCTCTCTTCTTGCCTGCCTTCCTACCAGGAACCTCCTGCATGCCCAAGATGGCACAGAGGCAGCAGGGTGTGATGCTGCAGCAGTTCCCTTCCTCTGCTGCCTGCTACTTCCGCTTGGCCTTCACAGCTGAAGAGGCAGCTGGTCCTCTTACAGGCACTGCCAGCAGAACTGGGAGAACGCGTCTCTGCTTGTGCATCTTCCAGCCCGTGGATCAAGCTCCTCCGCAGCAGCCTGGACTGCTGGGTCCCCCTTTGGTAGAAGCTGGTTGCCCACCTCTCCACTGGTCAGCAAAGGCACAGAGATCGCAGCATGTTCAGCTCAGAGAGATGCATGTGTGTGGCCCCCAGTGTGCACCCACGCATGCAGATATTCATTTTGGAGCCATATCTGCACATTTGGTTCACAGGCACAGAGTAAGCACGCCTAGTGCTTAAGAGATACTCTTGTGTCGAGATGCTGGTTTAGGAGGATAATTGTAGCTGAACAAAAGGAAAGTCCTTTGAAAATGTTAAGAAGTTCTATAGAAATGTCAGGGCTGGTAATGGTGATGATTATTCTTGTGACTCATTCCTCACAGTGCCATCAGACCACATGCCCATTGGGAGCCTTCAAAAGGAGTAAAAGCAGAAAAAGAGATCTGCTGGCACTTCCAGCCAGCTTGGACACTTGAGTAGGGCCATTTGGAAGCCCGTGTTTCTGGAAGAAAAAAGACAAGCCTGCAAGTACAGGGGCAGTGTGGCCAGGGCATGGGGAGCACGTTTGGCCTGCAGAGGAGATGGTGACTATTGACCAAGATCAGAAGGATTTTCCTGTGGACAGGAAATCAGCCAGCTCTGAGTTGCTCCAGAGGGCACAACTAGGATGGATGGAGCACAGGATCAGAAGGGAGCTTTTGACCCTCCCCACCATCTTACAAGCTGCCTTGCCCCTCCCTGCCCAGAGCGATCAGACAGAGGCCTGACACCAGCTGTCAGCAGTGTTGAAGGTTTCTTGCATTGGGAGGAAAGCTCAGCAAGATGACTTATAAGGGTCTTTCCTACTTTCAAGAGCCTTGAGTTCTAACCAATTATCCTCCAAAGAGGAATTTTGAACCCAGAAGCACAGACATAAGAAGTTCATATAACCCCTCAAATCTTTACTTCCCTGAGGTCCCATGACCTTTTGGACCCCAGAAAAGCAAAGCTAAATGCACTGTATGACTCCCCTGGGGGCTCAGACACCTACTCACAGCTCTTTGGGATAATGATCCATTGGAGATTTAGGTTCCAAACATAGAGATACTGGAACAAAGAAGACAATGACCCTTTGAGAAGCTTTCTGGGGTTTGGAAGAGCTAGGGTGAGTTCCTCCTGTCACCTAGCCTCATGAGATATCCTGAATTTTCTTGCCCAACTATGGGCTGGCCTCACTCTCCACCCATCTCACAGGGGGCGGAACCAAGAAGCAGGCAAGGCACATAGGGGATGGGGGTGACTAAAGCCCTGATTTAGGAGA
>NW_007728992.1:248290-252888 GCF_000696425.1 Galeopterus variegatus | reverse complement strand
TCAGGATTTAATGTGGAATGAGCAGAGATACACCATATGTTACCACTCTGGGACTGGAACACACTAATCCATAGCATATTGCCTCACACCGAAGAGGTGATTACCAAAGAGGGCTAGGTGTGTGCCTTGCCATGATCCTGCACACTGTCTCCAAGTCCCCAGCCCCCTCTTGCCCAAGCAGTGGTGGCTCAGAAGCAATACGGAGGATGTCTCCGAGGGTTGCAAGCCGTAAGCAAAACGGCAACTCGGACAGTGTGGATGCAGTGGGGTTGCTGCATTGTTTTAAACTGACTCCACTAAATACAGGTGTACCACACTGGGAAACTCATGGTTACAGCACAATTAAAAACAAAAACAAAAGCCAATACACTCCTGGTGTCCTGCTGAGGAGGATTGCTGCTACCTTTACCAGAATGAAAAGCTTACAAAAGATACCAAACAAACAGAACCCCTACAGAAACAAAGAATTACAGAACGAGTGAAAGGCAAGAAGAAACAGCACTTAATGCGCATGAGAATAAAGTTTGTAAGAGGGACTCTTACTAGGGGTGGCTTTATTCCAAAGAGAAAGAAGTAGGGAGTTTTCCCCAATAGGCTGCCCTCAGTTGGACATCCCATAGCATGCATTCTCATAGACAGAATGGTTTCTTATTCGGTCTGCTTGCTTTCAGTCTCTACCCTTCTGTATCCCTCTTCTATCCTAATATGGCTCTAAACCAGGGGTCTATCTGGCCTATTGCCTGTTTATATTAATACAGATTTCATGGAACACAGCCACATCATTTGTGTACATGTCGTCTATGTCAGCTTTTGTGCTGGAACAGAAGAGCTAAGTAGTTGCCTCAGAGACGGTATGGTCCTTAAGGCTGAAAATATTTACTATCTGGCCCCTTACAGAAACAGTGAGCTGACCTCTGCTCTACGCCTTTATGTCACTCCCCAGCATAAACACTTGAGGCATGCATATCAATTTTTGGCAGCCACAAGGCAATCCCCTTCTTTTGACTCTAGAACCCTGATATCCTTTCAGGGAAGTGCCACCCATGTTGCATGGTCTTTGTGGGACTGCCGACCAAGAGACTGGTATGTGGCCCCAGCTTGGTGTCAGACTTTCTCTCCTGGACTGTGACTTGCCAGAGGAGTGGGATGGAGTTGATTTGTCCTGGCTAGCAGTTCCCTACAGAGACCGTTGCCTGCAGCCCAGAGCAGCCACGATTCCGTCCCTTTCCTAGACTTCTGGCTACGCTTCAGGTGTGGGAGCCACCTGTTATCTTTCCATGACATGTTTTTTCTTGCTTCAGCAAGTGAGGGCTGATTTCTGTTGCTTATGATCAAAGAACTTTAGTTAATTTCACACTTTCAATGGCCCCTTGCAATCTGTGGGTCAGGTCCAGATGTTCAGCTCTATGGACACTTGCTGGCTTGTTCTGTCTCACCTTGAATACCTCTCTCTCACTCTTCTCCTAAGTTCCACTCATACCAATGCCCATAATCTGAGGATGTGCCACCATACTTCATGGGACGCTGTCTTTACCCACAGTATTCCCTCTGTTCAGAATGCCTTTCCTTCTTCTCCACTTAGGAAACTTGTATCCTTCATTCAAGACACAGTTCAAAATGTCACCACCTCTGTGAAGCCTTCCTGGCCCTTCTGGGGCTCTTTCCTCTAAGCTCCTGTAGCATTTGTGCCTCTGAATATTAAAGCACTCCAGCTACCCTGTTGAACTATGAGTTTACAGGGCTGTTCTCCTTCAACTTGCTATGAGCTCCTTGCTACCAGAGAATACTCTTATTCATCTGTATCCCCAGAGCATAGCAAGGTTGTTGAATGTTAGAAGAACAAACCCTCCATTTTTACCTTTGATGTTGTATTTGAACATTAAGTTATACTCTTGGTCCTACAACAATAGTTCCTCAACCTTACTCGGCATCATGTAACCCTTTCTGCTCCCACTCTGACTTTATTCCCTGGCTGCAGTTACTGGCCTCTGGTGCTGGGCCATTTAAGCCCCAGACTTGGACCCCAGTTGTGGGCTGGGGCTCCAGTCTTCTTCCCTTCCCCAGGTCTGCTCCTCTGCCCTTAGTTACTGAGGTCCTGTTTTGTTATTCTCAGTGCAGCTGCAGCTGACAGTTCTGCACTAGATCCTTGGAGGCCATGGCTGAAGCCCTGCTGTGTGATACCAGACAGTACAACCCCACCCCTGAGAGCCCTGGAGGGAGGCACAAACCTTCCAGATGCATCCTGCCCTCTTGGATTGCTTTCTTGGACTTCTTGGGTCTACACCTTGTCTACACCCAGATCCCAATAACCCTGGTCTGGCTAATCTTGCTGTTGACTTCTTTCCAGGCACCCTCTGGCAGGAGGCTGCCTCAGTGGCACAAGCAGACAGGGCAAAAGTGCATGCAAAGGCCATTGTGATCCTCTTGCTAGAAGGAGAGTCTTTAATTCTTTCCCTTTGCAGAGAGAGAAATGCTCCTCCAGGAGCACACAGCTGAGAAGGTTTAGCAGGCCAATTAAAGCTCAAATCCCGCTGCTCCTGGTGCAGCTCCTTTCTCCTGGGCCAGATGCATGGGGTCATCTTGGAATCTGGAACTCTTTAGTGCCCCAGGACCACCTAGGGGAGATAAGTATTGTAATGCTATACAGGCTCCTTCGGGAGGGAGATAAATCACTCTCTCTGACCCATTTCTCCTAGCTGCCTACTTTGATGGTGGGCTAGAACTTTCTGAGTACAAGAGCCTGTCTGGATGTCAGCGTCTTCAGTGTGAATACTAGTAATTCTCTCTCCAATGTTCTTATGCCAGAAGGGCTCCAGGAATGTGCAAAACATCCCACATCCCAATACTGCTGCCTGGGTCAGGAAGGGTACTTGGTTCCTTTCCAGTTGGTGGAGTCATCCAGGAAGCAGATTGTCCCACACCCAGCTCTGCAAGTCGAAACATAGGAGCCTAATTATGCCCAAATAAGGCTTAATTCTCAAGATAAAGCCTCCCTTCTGGGCTTCTGAGCTCACTTCTGAAGGTAAATGGCAGACACTGGTTCCCACTGCCAGGAACTCCTCCAGGAACTGTGAGGTCAGAGACAAATCTGGTGAGTGAGAGGCAAATTTGGTGTAGAGAATGAACTAATATCCTGAAGTGTTCAGGACAGGCTTGCACTCTCATACAGGGTGCTAGACTGTTTCTACAAACCCCTCAAGTTCTGCAATTTTAGGCCCACAAACTGCATTTCCAAGACTGCCTCTCACACTCACAATGCACAAAAGCTTTGCCTGACCACATGCTTTATACAGTACTTTACTTGGAGTCTGTGATCCTGGTGCCCTTGATAGAGAGTAAGGGCAGCCTTGCCTCAGCCTCCTGCCCTCCCCACCTGCAGCCCCAGCCTGCCCAGGACTGGGGCCAGCTCACTTCCATTCCTCTGTGAGGCTGTCAGGATGGTATCAGAAAGTGTGGCCCATGAGTGACGTGCCATCTCCAGTCCAGCTCCTGATTCCAGTTCCGAGCTCCTGGCAGAATCTCATGAATAAGGTGCCTTCTCTGTCACTGGCCTTTTCCCCTGTTTTAAGGACTTGACTGTAGAGCTCAAAAGACTCCTGGGACTTAAAATAGAACTGTCTAAAGAAGCAAAAAGCAGCATCCAATCATCACTAAGCAAAGTGGCTCCCCCTTTGTGTGGGCCTAGGGCCCAGGGATGCTGTAAGACATGGGCTTGGGTTTGAAGAAAATAACTGAGTCTCTAACACTTGTGCTCAGCAATGATATTGCACTGGGTTTTTCCACACCTGCAGTACGCATGCACGTGTGCGTGTGCATAGATGTGTGTACCCTTGTGTGTACGGTGACAGAGAGTGCAAATGAGTTTCAAAGCAAAATCCCCCTGGATTCTGATTGCCTATTGGTGGATACTAACTCTGACGTTCTTTCCCTCTGAGTACATGAATAATTGATAACAGTCTAAGTTCAGTCCCATGAGGAAAAGCTGGGCTTTGGGTGATCATTGGGAGTTCTGAACCTGCTATAAAGGGTTTTATGGATTCCACGGTCACCTCATGGTTAGCANAAATGAGTTTCAAAGCAAAATCCCCCTGGATTCTGATTGCCTATTGGTGGATACTAACTCTGACGTTCTTTCCCTCTGAGTACATGAATAATTGATAACAGTCTAAGTTCAGTCCCATGAGGAAAAGCTGGGCTTTGGGTGATCATTGGGAGTTCTGAACCTGCTATAAAGGGTTTTATGGATTCCACGGTCACCTCATGGTTAGCATGAGTGACCCAAAGCCAGTGGATGATGCCTAAATCATGACCATCTGCTTCTGAAATGTGCCATTTGATCATTCCTGAGAGCTTATTTAACTTCCTAATCATGCTCTCCTTGGACTAGCGTTAAAACTAATGTTTCTTTCCAATGAAAAATAAAATCTGTTCTTAAGACATTGTTAAGTCTACTGCATATGACATAAAGACCTTAAAAAACAGGAGGGAAGGGCCGGCCCGGTGGCGCACTGGAGAGTGCGTCGCTTGGGAGTGCGGCGGCGCTCTCGCCGAGGGTTCGGATCCCATGTGGAGACCAGTTCCCGCTCACTGGCTGAGCG
>NW_007728992.1:243141-247266 GCF_000696425.1 Galeopterus variegatus | reverse complement strand
GTATGTGTACATACGTATATGTGACGCAGCTTAGGACATAAGGGTGCTGGGGACAGTTCTAGACTGTTTACCTGGAGCTTGCTGACTCCTTTTAGCCCTGGTTCTTGGCCCTAAGCAGTATTTCTTGCTATCTTTTACTATTTTTAACAATTTGCTCAAATGGGTAATAATCGTACATGGTATGAAATTCAAAATATATTGCACAGTGAAAATTCTGCCCCCTCCCCATCACATCGCCTGACTCACTTGTCTCCAGACGTGACCCTGTCTCAACCGTGCAGCACTATCTGTGGTGTGTTCAGGGGTCAGGCACTTCTTGCCTTCCCTTAGAGCTGGCTGCTCCTTCGGTCCTCACAGTCACTGGAGCTCTGACGTTGCTCATTCCCTTGGCATCTGCACCACAGCCTTGAACAAATCTGTCCTCTTGGGCCTTTGGTGCCCAAGAAAAGGCACGCTCCTCCTTGCTTTGAGCATCGCCAGACGCCGCTCCCTGCTCCGGGCCATCTGATTCTCCATTCTCCTCCCCTCTGTGTTCTCCAGTTCGTGACTTCAAAGGCCTTTTGCTGGTCTTTGTCCCCTGTGGTCTGAGGGTAGTGTAGCACCTGACAATTTTGTCTCAGTCTTCCCTCTGAAACTCTTAGTTCCAGACTTGGACACGTCTGCCTGCGTGATTCCTCCATTGCCTCCCTGAGTGTCCCTGTCCTGTCTTCAGAGTTGTCCTCTTCCCCCATGCATGGTCCAACCATTTCTTCCTCCCTCTCTGCTCTTGATCAGTCACCCTCATCTCTACTACAGCAGTGACTCTCAGATCCAGAACTCTGCACCTGGCCCTTTCATGAAACTCCAGACTTAATTTCCAGCTCTCAGGACAATTCCACCATGTTGCCCCCTGCTTAGCTGGAGTCCCAGAGCTCCAAATCCAAGCTCGTGTTCTTGCGCTCATACTATGCCCTCCTCTCACCTTTAGTATCTCTAGGAATAGTTTCATCATTCTCCTGGTCACCCTTAACTCCTCCAGACAGCGTCCTCATCTGCAAGACTGGTCCATTCTTCCTTCCCATTTTCTTCCATTAACCCCCTTTTATTTCAATTCATATAGCTGCCATTTCATGTCTGAACCTTTCTGACCAGCGCGTGAATGATGTCAGGAAACTTCTATCTGGTCCTCCTTTAGCTTTCCACCTTTCTCCCCGACCTACGTGACATAGCATCTTCAAGATAACATCCCCAAATCTGATTTTACCAGGTCATGCCCTCCAATGGAGTATTGGTTTTTGTAGCCTAGATGAGCTGATATGAAGCAGACAAGACCCTGTAGATCCACCCATACTGTTTTCTTAGTCTCAACTACCAGAAGGAATAACTAATATATACCGTACTCTTCTTGAAAACTACATTCCTGAAAGAAAACAGTATTTCAGCGTGACATCCAAGTCAATCTGAGACGGTCCCTAATTTACTTTTTGCACATATCTGCTATCTCTCTTTTCGGTTTTACTGAGGAGGCATTACACTGCAGTGTCCAGGACAAAGGATCTAGACCCATTCTGCCTGTTTTTGTCCCAGGTCTTCCAAATACGTGCTGTGCCACTTTGGAGAAGTTTTTAAAAACCGATCCAAGCCTTAATTTGCACACCTATTAATGAAAACTGGTAATACTGTAATAGCACCTATATTATAAACTGTTCTGTGGCTTAAATGAAATAATCCATGTAAAATGCTTAGCAATTGCCTGGCATATAATAGTGCCAAATAAATGTTCACTCTCCTTGTTGTCTTTCCAAATATAAACCCTCTGCTTAAGGCAAACTGGCATACCTACCGTCTCTTCGTGATAGATCCCGTGCCTTCCTTCCTCTGGTTTTGTTCGTGGTTCTTGGTCCATCTGAAAATCCCATTCATTTTTAAAGTCCAACCTCTATTCTACTCCTTCCATGAAACCTTTCCCTGATTTCCACTCCAGTGAAACTACTCTGCATGACACTGTAAGGGTTGATACATGTCTCTACACATTTGCCCAGACCCATAGAATGTACACCACCATGAGTGAGCCCTAAAGTGAACTATGGATGTCAGTTTATAATAATGTATCAAGCTCACCCTGCCCCTGTTCCGTTTCCAATGTTCCTGTGAAAGGGGCGTGTGGAGGCCTCGGGTTCTAGTGAGCACAGCTGCAGCACCACCCTGGCAGATGCCACCCCTCCCACACTTTGGTCCTGACCAATGCTTCAGGAAAGTTCTGGAGTCCTGGGAAAAAGAAGGAATAAGACAACAGTATGAAGAGAAAGAGAGGGCCGAATGCAGGAATCTTACTGCAATTTCAACCCATACTTCTGGCCCTCTATATCCACAGTCTCAGGACCAACTGAGAACACAGCGTTCATCAGCAGGATGAAGGGTGAGCTGTTGTCAGCCGTGGGCTGTGGGCTGAGGGCCACCTCCACACCCCTAGCCCAGCATGCTGACAGACCTGCCCCCAAGGTCCCAACCTCAGGCATCAGTGTGGACACAGAGTCCAAGGCAGACCTGCTGACCCCACACCGCCAGGCTACCCGGACGTAATGGTCCTCATGCCATCTACAGAACTGAGCACGGCTGGTTCATGTCTCCCCCAGGCTCTCTTTTGGCCACAGCCTTATCAGCACAGAAGGTCCCCATCTGGGCTTTCATGATTGTCTCTGCTCCTCCCTGGCTCACAAGCCCTGCAGGTGTTCTCTGACCTTTCCAAGATGGTACCATCAACCCAAGAGAGGAAGGAGGCAGAAATGGGGGTAGAGGTGGAGTGTGGCTCCTAAGCCCCTCCCAGCCCCCACCCCCACCCCAGGTCCAAAAGAAGCAGATGCTGGACTCAGGGCTGCCTGCGATGAGGATGGTGACAACCATCACAAAGACGGCGAGACCAACCCAAGTGGTGGGAACTGTGGCACAGGAAACGGGCAGCTGTGGGCTCACGGGTTCTGTTCCCGGCTCTACCACGGACTTGCTGTGTGATGCTGGGTTTACCTGCTTTCTACAGTGAACGTGTTCCTGCAAAATTCATGCGGACTCTGCCTCACTGTCACCTCCAGCACCATCCAGGGCCAGCTGCCTCTCACTGGGAAGAGGGGACAGAAGGTCTGGTCTCTTCTTGCTCTGATGACTCTTGTGGGACAAGTCCTCTTCTTCCTTGACAGGCCTTGGCTCCCTCTCCTTGGGCCTCAGGCACAGCTGTTCTTCACAGGATACCACAATTATTCTCAACCTTTCTACGAAAAACACACATCAGCCCTCCTGATCGGCAAAGGCACACTGAGCTGCTGTTGTGACCCAGCAAAGCATTTCAAGTTGGGGGTTGGTGCTCAAGTGTGGGGTTTGCTCCCACCTCATGGAAACATGTCCAGTGTGGGCGCTTATGCTCTCCTCACCCTCCCCGTCCTCAGACTTTGGACTGATAGAAGAGTAGAGGCTGGCCCTCCGATAGCAGACAGAGGGGAGCCCTGAGAGCAACTGGCCTCCTGTGCTACTCTTACCTGCAGAAGAGCAGAGGTTTCTCATGTGCCCCCAACCCAGGAGCCATTTTCTTGCCCTACATGCTCTCACCTCACTTCTGACCTACCACTGGAAGAAGGAGAATTGGGTGGGAATTCGTAATGGAACAAGGGCTGAGGTGTGGTCCCCACCGAGCTAAAGATTCCCGAGGTGGTCAGGGTGGCCTAGAAGTGTGGGTTGTGGTTTTCCTGGAGCCTGTCTGCCCCTTCCCTGCCAGCCAAAGCCCCCTACTCTCAGGTTCCAAGGAACTGTGGGAGCTGTGTGCACTCTATGACACCTCAAAACAAGGGGTGTTGCTGCCCTGTGTGTGTGTGTACACAACAGGTCTCCAAAAAGTTCACGGAAAGATTCGTATTATCTTTTAATTCTATTTTTTTCATGAACTTCTTGAAGTATACCCACTTATCACAGCCATCTTTGTTGTAACCATTTCTGTGTTCTGAGAATTTTCATATTTGATATTTTGTTTATTTTTGCCCTTTTTTCCTCCACTCTGTCCTCTAGCCACAACATTTTTATTTCCCTCTGTTTTTTGTTTGTTTGTTTTGTTTTAAAATCATGGAAGATTTCAGACAAATGTGAAAAGGAAAAAAAAAA
>NW_007728992.1:240976-242839 GCF_000696425.1 Galeopterus variegatus | reverse complement strand
TAGAAGTGTGGGTTGTGGTTTTCCTGGAGCCTGTCTGCCCCTTCCCTGCCAGCCAAAGCCCTCTACTCTCAGGTTCCCAACCCAAGCCCCAAGGAACTGTGGGAGCTGTGTGCACTCTATGACACCTCAAAACAAGGGGTGTTGCTGCCCTGTGTGTGTGTGTACACAACAGGTCTCCAAAAAGTTCACGGAAAGATTCGTATTATCTTTTAATTCTATTTTTTTCATGAACTTCTTGAAGTATACCCACTTATCACAGCCATCTTTGTTGTAACCATTTCTGTGTTCTGAGAATTTTCATATTTGATATTTTGTTTATTTTTGCCCTTTTTTCCTCCACTCTGTCCTCTAGCCACAACATTTTTATTTCCCTCTGTTTTTTGTTTGTTTGTTTTGTTTTAAAATCATGGAAGATTTCAGACAAATGTGAAAAGGAAAAAAAAAAAATCAGGAAACCAGTTGTTATAAAGCAATTTAAAAATAAAGAAAAAAATATGTACAAACCAAAGGGTGTTTTTATACATTTTATAGAAATAAATTTGTGTAAAATAAAAAATGCATCAATGTCAGCTCATCAATTGTAACAAACACACCAGTGCAGGATGTTAATACACGTTAATAATAGGATGGACAAGAGGGGATATGTGAAAACTGTCTGCACATTTCATTCAATTTTTCTGTAAACCTAAAACTGCTCTAAAAAATAAAGCCTCTTAATTAATTAGTGGAAACAATCTGACTTGTCCCTAGGTCAGCTGCTTCGAGGCTGAGTTTATGTCTTGCTGACTTCTCTATCTTCAGCCCAAGTCTTGTCTGTCTTGGTGATACATAAAGGAGACTCTTCATCACATGTTGTCATTTTTTTACTTTATTTTAATATGATAGAGTCAAAAGACAATGTAGTTTAAGGACAAAAGAGCATGAAATTAGAACGGTCTGAGTTTAAACCCTGACTTCTCTGTTTACCCAGTTATGTCACCTCAGACAAGTTATTTAACTTCTTTGAGTCTCACTATCCTCATCCCTAAAATGGGGGTGATGTTTATCTGTTAGGTTGCTTAAACACTCCAGCACCTGGCAGGTACCATCAATGAGCAAAGCAGGCTCAGGGGAAATGAGAAGAAGGGGCTCTGGGCAAACTGGAAATCTCGAGCCTGCCTGAGAGGCACTCCAGCTGATTGCTGCCCTGTGGGGACACCAGCCCTCTGTGGCCAAGGCTTGTTTTATTTTTTCAAGACAAGTGCGAAATTGAAATTTCATGTAATGTTTCCTGATTTTTAAATGCTGGCAAGTAACTCAACAATTATAAAAACAGTCCAAGAATCAAACAAAACGTATCTGTGGTTCTGGTTTTTGCATGCAGACTCCAGTGTACTCCCTCTGCCTGAAATTATTTCTCTATTTTCCCCACCCCAGCCCAATGCAGCCTGTTAGTTAATTCCTCCTCCCCTTCTGAGGACGTCACATAAACCAGACCTGCTCTGGCTTCTGGTTAGCACTGCGTTAATCTCCTTAACTTGTTCCCTGGTGGATTCGTCCCAACTTGTCCCTTCCTTTCTGGCCCCTTCCCTGCCCCCACAAGTTTCATGCTAGCCTCCGTACTAGGAGATGAAGATCTCTTGGGTCTAAGTCATCTATCTATCTACAAATGTCTTTTTCTTTAAAACAATTTTGTAAAGAGATTTAGCAGGGTGCTGTGAGGGGCCAGAGTCCACCTTGGTAGCCATTTTGCCTCCCTCTGTCCTCATCCCCACCTTTCTCTGCCCTCAGCCTCTGCTGAGCACGCTCTGAGTCCGGAAACGCAAGGCTCCAAGGAACACAGGTTTAATACTGCTGTCCCATTCATCCCCCAAGGACTAGTGT
>NW_007728992.1:237844-240763 GCF_000696425.1 Galeopterus variegatus | reverse complement strand
CAAGGCTCCAAGGAACACAGGTTTAATACTGCTGTCCCATTCATCCCCCAAGGACTAGTGTCTTGCAAATAGCTGTCAAAGACCAGGCCAGTAGAAACAAGACCTCTTACAGCATGAGCTCAGTATCTTCAAATGCCACCACCCAGCCCACCCTCTCACCCAGTAGGAAGGGTGCACCTGCTTAGAATGGGGGTGGGTTGAGTCCCAGATGGGAGTCTTGGGTAGGACCCAGATGGTGCCCACTTATGGAGGTGGGAGTTTACAGCACAAGAGAAGGAGTGAAGCTTCAGTCTACCTGGTTCCTGAGGTTCTACAGGCACGTAAGCACTTCAGGCCTCAGTTTGTCCCCTCTGTGCATCCTAAGCCCTCCCTTCTCCTCTGCTCCCCCTCTCCTAGGACAGCACCACCTGGTCACCAAGTCTGACTCTTTGGCATGCCACACTGAAATAGGCCATCTCCAAGTCTATGAATTCCATCACCCAACATCCTTCAAACCCACCTCTTTTTCTCCATCCTCACTGATGGCCTCCATGCAGGACACAATCCGCTTACCTAGATGACTGCTAGCATCTTGCGGATGATCTTGCCTCCTCCAGGCTGGCCCCCAGTCTATCCCCACAATGCTGTCTGCAATCTTCCCAAAACCTAGACCCGATCATGTCACTCTCCTGCTTCAAATGCTCCAGAACTCCCCATCATCTTTCAAAATATAGTGCAAACTTCTCAGCCAAGTCTGACCCTATCCTGCCCCAGGGTCTCAGCTGGGGCCCATCCCCAGGTGCATTCCCTGCTGCAGCCATACAGGACTGCTGGCATTTCCCGGAGCCCATGCAAGCTCCCTATGGTTCCATGTCACCATCACAGCTCCTATTCCCACTGCCTCCAGAGCCCCTTTCCTTCCTCATCTCTTCATCAGCTTGATAACTCCTACTTGTCCTTTAGAAAGTGTGTTGGATTCTGAAGAAAGTCTTCCCTAACTCTCCACCCCAACTCCACCTTCCCTGCTTCCTTCCTTGCCCTCTTTGATGCTGTCATCAGATCACTTATGCCGTGATCCTGCAATGCTCTTTATCTGTTGCATGTTCTGCACTGACTGTGAGTGACTCTAAGGCAGAGACTACGTCTCTGATTCACTGGAAGCCCAGTGCCTAGCACAGAGTCAGTGCCTGCTCTAAGAGTGATGAATGAATGAATGAAACATTGTAACCTCTGCACAGTGCCCCGGAAAGGGCTTATTTCAAACAATCCCTTTCTCAGCATACACAGCTTATTTTTAGCATTAGTGGTTTATCTCCCAGTGAAATTTGGTGCCAGCTGTGGTCACCTGTTTGATTGCTCTCTGAGCTCTGCCTTTAACTAGAAATTAATTTGGATTACTTAAGCTTTCCTTGCCCAGCAGAGAAACTCTGGCTGGGTAAATCCAAAGCTGCTGGTGATTTTTCTTTTTCCATTTAATCTCTTCCTCTCACGCACCAACTCTCATTCTGTGCTTTCTGGCTTCCTCCCCACTCAGTGCCCATTTTTAATCTGCCACATCTGACCCTTCACAGATGTTAACTCACCTTGGATCTTCACCTTCCCATCTGTTCATTCATTTCAGGGAAACTGAGGCCAGCCTTGCCAAAGGACTCAGCCACATCACTCAGGAAGTCTAGGGCAGCTCTGACAAGAGAAACCAGAGGTAAGAAATTTTAAATCCCAGTCTCCTCACCTCTCAGCCCAGACCCTGCCTTAATGCTTAAGGAGGTCAGCGATTTTAAAAGCCAACTCTTCGGCCAGAAGTTCTGACTATCAGCAGTGGAGGCAGAGAGCATGATAACACAGTGGGGAATGAGGCACAGAACTGAGCCCCACCAAGTTCTCTTTTTGGTAAGACTCTGTCCATCTTTGCCTGGGATCTCCTACTAGCTTCTGCCTGATTTGTGAGAATTAGAAACTGTTTCTTCTCCCCGGCTGACCTGAGAACACTGCCTGGTCCATATTGAGGAGTCATTACCCAGTGAGCTTATAATAAGCTCAAAGCTACTGAATGAATAAAATATTGCTCTTACCTGAACAAATAAGTGTGGTGCATGGAGACTGCAAAGATCATTTGAGTTATTGATCTTTTCCTTTGGCTCTGTGATTGACTTATGCCATTGGCTCTGACAGGTCTGCGGAGCAGACCTGAGGATCCCTGCAAAGTGGGGCCTTCTGCATTTCTCCTCTCAAGCTTGCCTTGAAAGAACCTGGAGCAAATTGATAACAAGGAACCAGATCCTCTTTAATGGTTAGAAGAGAAATGGCAAGAGGGACACAGCTAAGTTTATTCAACTTGCTATCTTATAAACCACAAAATGATATCCTAGATGACATAAAAATTAAGTTTTAGACCTCAGAAGGATTTTTAAAAAGGAATTTTTTAGCATAAAACAAAACAAAAAAACTGACCTGGACCTCACTGTGTAGCACCTGTCTGATGTCAATGAACACAGGTCACAAAACTTAGGTCCTTGTATTAGTCAGGGTTCTCTAGAGAGACAGAATCAATAGAATATGTTATAATTATATGAGAGGGATTTATTAGCGGAATTAGCTCACATGGCTATGATAGGCCGTCTATAAACTGGATGCCGGTAGCGTGGCTCAGTCCAAGTCCAAAGGCCTCGAAACCAGGGAAGCTGATGATGTCGTTGGTGTAAGTCCTGGAATCCAAAAGCTGAAGAGTCTCAAGCTCTGATGTCCACGGACAGGAGAAAAGAGTATATCCCAGCCCTAGCAGATCAAGAGAGAGCTTTACCTCTTTCCTCTGTCATTTCTTCTCTCTGGACCCCCAGTGGATAGGATGGTTCCCACCCATATTGAGGGTGGGTCTTTCTCACCCAGGCCACTCAGACTCTCACACTAATCTCTGCTGGAAACACCCTCATGGACACAACT
>NW_007728992.1:235190-236983 GCF_000696425.1 Galeopterus variegatus | reverse complement strand
CGGGAGCGCCGCCGCACTTCCCAAGCAGCGCACTATCCAGTGCGCCACCGGGCCAGCCCAGCTTTAACAATTCTTAAAGCACTTTCTAACGTAAGAGCAATGGTCATGTAAGGTAGGTATTATTTTCCTCTCCATTTTACAGAAGAGGATCAGAGAGGTTAAGGAAATTGCCTAACGGCACACAGGAACTAAGTGGAGGAGACAGCAACTCCGGTTTTTGTACTAACATCAAATGGGTTCATGTGCGAAGTCCATGGCCTCTGGTACACCACTGTGCAATAAATTCCTGTAAAATGGATGCTTTTAATTGGGGCATAAGGTTCTGCAATGTCAGATCAGAACTTCATGCTTTGAGCAACCAAGAGTTGTAAGACTTCCAGAGGAAGTACTGTAACGTGTAGCTACACTTAGTGATCTGGCAAATGCTTATTGAGCACCTATTTGAGCCATTCACATGCTCAGCCCTGTGAGCGTACCATGATCAATCACACACCAAGCATGCTGTCACGGAACTCAGTCTTGCTGGGAAAATGGCATGGGCACAAATGGGAGAGTGTGCTTTGACATGACTGTAAAAGATAGATCAGTTAAAACAAGTTTCAGGGTGTAAGATTACACAAGCCTTCGGAGTTTATAAGAAGGAATCATCAGACAAATCAGCTACCCTATCATTTTAACTAAAGTGTCTAAACTAGGTTCAGTTCTGAAAATAGAGAAATTCTAGCTTAATGCTTGTCTATAAATATGCAAGGCAGTAAGCAATTTACCTGTGGTAGGATTAGTAGCAGCAGTCAAGATTCGTAAATTCTCCATTCATTTATATTTAAAAGAGAGATATCCAATTTATTCCAAGTTCATTATCCACAAATAGATAGAATTTTCCCCTTGCTTTGATCTAGTTTTAAAAGATTATATTAATTCATATAGGAATTCATGAACTAACCATGAGCTCCAATGTAGCAGAAAAACAGAGTGAAAAAGGTACCCCCTTTCTTGCCGATACAAAAATCGCCATCATTGCGTACAAACCCAACTATAAGACAAGGTTCTAATTAATTCTCACCTCCCAACCCCAAAGCTTCAGGGATACCAGATAAACCCCTCCAGCAAACTTCACCAGAAGGAGTAAAAGCTAAGTGATCAAAATACTACCGTGAATTCTCACCCGTGACTAGTCCCTTACATGTGTCCTTAAAATATTCTGTCACCCTGGTTCCCCATGTTACTGTCCCATCCCTTTTCACCTCCTGCATCTAACCCTTTTGGAAGAAAAAAGGCATTTCTACTGATATAATAGATCAGTAGACCCAACAGGGGATGAAAACCGGTGGCTTGATTTGTGATACCTGTCAAATGTTTAAAATTTCCATACTTTTTGACTCCAAAGTAATACTTTTAAGAATCTGCTCAAAGGAAATAGTCAACAATGAATGTGAATATGTATCTGCAAGTGTCGTTTAAAATAATTTAAAAATAGAAAACAAACATTCATAAATGTTGCCATTAACTAAAATATGATATGACAGTACAATGGATTGAAAGTGCTGTAGAAGCTGCACAAGAAAAGATTAATAGGTTTGACTACACACAAACTTTTATGATGAAAAATAACATTTATAATGTCAGAAAACAAATGGGTAAATTATTTGCAACATATATGACCAACAAGCTAATTTACTGGATAGAAAAAGAACTCTTTAAAATCAATAAGAAAAAACAAAAACCCAATAAAAAATGGCCAATAATCATGTGAAAAGATGCTCAGTGCTCACACAATTGAAGAAATGTAAACT
>NW_007728992.1:220734-235020 GCF_000696425.1 Galeopterus variegatus | reverse complement strand
AAATTATTTGCAACATATATGACCAACAAGCTAATTTACTGGATAGAAAAAGAACTCTTTAAAATCAATAAGAAAAAACAAAAACCCAATAAAAAATGGCCAATAATCATGTGAAAAGATGCTCAGTGCTCACACAATTGAAGAAATGTAAACTGCATTAGTAGCTAAATTCAATTTTCATCTATAATATAGACAAAGTAGTATCCAACAGTGGCCAGAATTTAGAGAAAAATTTGTTCTCATATTTTTTAGTGGATGTGTAAATTGATACACCTTTTTTGATGGGCAATTTGATAATCTACTAAAATCTTAAATATTTCCACTATAGAAATTTATTCTTGCATATATACAGGTGCAGAAAAATATATATACATAAGGATATTTACAGCATTGTTGTTTATAATATCAAAAATCTGGTATATTCACACAATGGAATACTATGCTGTTGTTAAGCAGAATGAGATAATTCTATATGTGCTGATATAGAAAACAAGGTCCAACATATACTGATACACTGATGGATAAGTAAGAACAGAAATTTGAAGAACATTAAGTATAAATAATCCCATCTGTAATATATACACACACACGCACATACATATATACATATTTTGTTCACATAAGCATAGAAAGTTTCTTAAAGGATATGAAAAAAATATAAATTATGGTGACTTCCAAAGGATAGAACTGGAGGGTAAGAGAGATTTTATACTTTATTTCAGATCATTCTGAACTGTTTGAATTTTTTTATTTCAATGATTATGTATTACTCCTATAATTTAAAAAGGCTAGCTTGAACCACTCATTGAACCATTCCATTACTAAACACCTACTCTGTTGCAGGAATTGTTTAGGTACTGGGGACACAGTGGAGAGTAGGTAGACATTTTCTTTTCCCGAGGAGTAAATAGCAACATAGAATGATGGGGAGGGAGACCATGGCAATGGGAGGAGTGGTCTGACTTTAAGATCTGTAAGCATTTTGAGCAGCAGGCAGAAAAGAGCTTCCCTCTAACAGGGAGAAGGAAATGGGGACTGCGTATGGCAGCATGACCAATTGATGAGGGACTTTTTCCCTGTGGCCAGCCTACTTTCAGGAGGGATCTTGAAGGAGGGGCTATTCCTCTGTGCCTGGCCTGGGTCAAAGTTCAGGGGCTTGTGGGGAGGGGAGAAGCCTAACTGAAGTTTAGCCAAGTTATGGGTATGTGGTCCACTTTCTTCAACAGGAATAAACAGTTCAGCTATTTGTATATCCAACCAGGGTCTGTGTCTGGCCATGTCCTAAGTAAATGAGGGAGTTATCCACCAGCCTTATCTAAGTCACATTGGGGAGAGTGGTTTTTTGCAGTAAGCCATTTTCAGGAACATAAGAGGGTGGGGGGATTTCTTGATGATCACTGTTTTCTAAGAGAACAGGGCTCAGATAGAGTTTAACACTGTCAAGTTTAATGCTGTCAAATCACAGCCCTCAAAGAGCTCTAATCCTCAGGAATGCAAGAATCAAACCATCAGATAGATAGATAAATACATACATACATACATACATACATAACATAACATAAAAGTTATTTAATATTTGTTAAATAACTGCCTTCAGGTGCTTCCAGGGAGAAATTGACTTCTAGGCCTGGAAAAGGCCATGTGAAGTCCACGGTTAGTGTTTTAGTTTTGCAGTATGAAAAATTCATCTATATCTGTCCAGGCCCAGAGAGAAATCACTGTAACAGAACAGATGGCCCTGAAATGGACCTGATTACATACAAAGATGTAAGATTCATTAAAGCTCAATGAGGGAAAGAAAGGAATACTCAATAAATGGTGTTGCAACAATTAACTAGCAATTTGAAGAAACAGTCGTTTTAGAATCTCACTTTATGTTATACACTGAAATAAATCCCAGTTGGGTGAAAGAGCTAATTGTTTTCTTTTTAAATACCAGAATCACAGAAAGAAATAGGATAGAATATTTTCCAAAACTCTAGAGGAGAAAGATCTTTGTAGGCTTAGAAGCAATACAAGGAATTTTTCAAAAAAATAAGATCTAGAAGTTTGACTATCAAAAATGTGAAGCATAGAAGCAAACAGCAAACAAAAAAATATTGCTTCAAATGTAACAAAGAGGCACTGCATTTAATATTAAGACTTAATATATATTGATCAGGAAAAAGGTTGACTCTAAAATATGAAAGGGCAGAATACACTCACAAAAAGCAATGTAACTAGCTAAGATTTGAGAAGATGCTTGATTTCCAGATAATAAAAAATGTAAATTAAAACACCAAGGTACCATTTTCCTCTGTTAAGTTAGCATAAATTTAAAAATAATACCTCTGGGGCTTCTGTTTCTGGTTAAGATGTAGAAAGCCACAAGTGATTGTTGAACCTGCCCTAGCAATGAGAAATAGCTGGATAAGGAGCAAAATCATGGTTAAAACCATGAAAGTGCTGAGGATGACTTTATTAAAAGAGACCTAAATTAACTAAATTCCAGAAAGTGACAAGTGAGAGAGAAGTGAGATAGAAGGTGCTCAGTTTCTATGGGTTTGGGTTTCAGGACACACCTCTGGGTTTCAAGCTGCTCCCCAAGGCCTCAGGCCCCTCCTATAGGCACTCCCCTAAAGAAGAGTTACCCTTGTTTCTTGGACCTATTTTTGGCACCAACGAGGGGAAATTGAGACTAAAGGGGGTTGACTTATGCAAATCCAGTGGCTGGGCATGCTCAGTTGAAAGGGATTATATAACCACAGAAGCTGAGCATGCTCAGTAGAGGGGGTTTTTATCCTTCGAATGGTCTTCCACTAGAGCCACTGGAGAACACTGAATATTTTAGGTTTTCCAATGGGTATGTTGGAATTCAACCAATGAGCAGGCTCTAAAAAGAGACCAACTGAGCATGTGCAAGACTATGTTACATAACTGGGAACCACACTCTTGGTTAAGTATTCACTAGATAGCAGGAATATGTATTAGATAGCGAAACTATAAAAGTTGAATACCAGTAGAAGGCAGTGCTGCTGCAGCTCGTTCTCTCTGCAGCCAGCCCTCATTTTGCCTTAGGTGGGTATTTCTCTTTTTGTATCAAACTTGCCTTTAGCAGGCTACTGTCCACTCTGGGGCCAACCTGTTCTTTGTCTGTAAGTGTGTTTTTCTTACTTTTGTATCAAACTTGCTGGTTGGTTGGTTGCTTTCCTGGAGCCCACACACACCTCACCAAGAAGTATGTATACTTTACTTTCGTGTTTAAGCTTATTTCTAAGGTGCTCACTCTCCTGAGCCAGCATACACTTTGTGCTAAACTTTAAGTGTGCATTTCTTACTTTTGTATTAAACTTGGTGCAGACCCTGCTCAGTCTCTGGAGCTAGGCTATGCTTTCTCTGTGAGGCCTATTCTTCTTAATCATTACATTAAACCTCTTTCACTTTGTACTGTGACTCTGCCCTTGAATTCTTTCCTGTGGCAGAGTCAAGAACCTGCTAGAGGATGGGATGAGTTGAGGCTGGCTACCAGGTCTTCCCAGACCCTCTCCTCTAATATCACTAGGATAGAAGAGAACCCTGGTTACTTCTATCCATGAAGAAGTGGCAGGAAGAGGAGGAATCTGCCATACACTCAGGTAGAGAGATATCAGTCAAAACTTGTCATATTTTAGTGGCTGACTGGGCTCGTGTGACAGATTAGAATCCCCATAATCCCTAGCCATAGAGCTAATCTATGCCTAATGCCAATGCTTTTACATAGCTCTTCATCAGATACAAAGGAGTAATAGACCAAAGGCCAATGGTGAGGCAAGAGAGTTGTGAAAACCCCCTTGAAACGTACAGGACTTCCCCAAATGTAAGACAGTGGTTTGCTAAAGGCTGGGTGCAGGGCGGGAGGGCTTAGATAAATGCCATAAGGAACACAGGGCCTCCATCAAGTGCAGCACAGTGTTCCTCCTAAGACTGGGAGCAGGGCACAGAGTGGAGAGGGATCTCCAGAGTTGCAGAGACCCAGCAATAGGATCCCAAACCCAAAGCCAGCAGGGAGGGCTTAGATAAATGCCATAAGGAACACAGGGCCTCCATCAAGTGCAGCACAGTGTTCCTCCTAAGACTGGGAGCAGGGCACAGGGTGGAGAGGGATCTCCAGAGTTGCAGAGACCCAGCAATAGGATCCCAAACCCAAAGCCAGCAGTTGGCTGCAAAGCAGAAAGAGAGAAAAACCTTCCATGGTTCAAAAAGCTGGCAGCGGGGCTGTGAAGCATAAAAAGATTTTTTGAGTCTCACTAGTGCTCAGACCCCAAGCCTTGATGAAGGCGCAGGCCTGATACCATTCTCAAAACATGTGAAGCCAGTGGTGAACTGAATCAAACTGAAGCTGCCAACAAAGTCTGTAGTCTGCTCAAATACAACTTTAATTGACTCAGTCCCTCACACTGGCAGTCTAATGGAAGGGACATAACCTTTTCTGTGGACAAATATTATTTACTTCAGTCTCTACTGTTCTTTTATACACAATGTCCAACATAAATAAAGAATTAAGAGTCCATGAGAGATCAAGAAAACATGGCATAGGGTCAAGAGAGGAACAGTAAACAGAAAGACACCCAGATGTTAGATTTATCTACACAGTGACCATAGAATAAACAGGATAGATATGTTAAAATATATTCACAAAGTCATATATATGTGGCATCGGAAAAAGTCAAACTCATAGAAGCAGAGAGTAGAACGGTAGTTACCAGGGGCAGGGGTGGGGCTGGGGGTGATGACTGTGGAGATGTCGGCCAAAGGACACGAAGTGTCAGTTAGACGGGAGGAGTAAGTTCAAGCATTCTATTATAGAATGTGATGACTGTATAGTTAATGATGATGTATTTTCTAGTTGAAATCCTAAGACAGTAGATTTTGAGTGTTCTCACAACAACAAAAAAATAAGTATGTGAAGTAATGCATATGTTAGTTAGCTTGATCTAGCCGTGTCACAATGTATACATATTTCAAAACATCATGGTGCATACTATAAATATATACAATTTTCATTTGTCAGTTAAAAATAATAATAATAAAAATAAAAATACTGTAGGGTAAAGATGTACAAGATGTATGAACAAATGGGGAATTTAGCAGAGAGATGGAAACTATACAAATGAATCATATGAAATGCTATTAATTCTGTAAAAGACCAGTAATTGTTTAAAACGAAAGTTACACCCATGAATTATAGGATGTAGAGCGTATGTATCAGTAAAATACATGGCAACAGGAGGGTGGAGGCAGGAGCAAGGTAAACGCAATGATGCTCCTGTAGCATTCTCACGTCATTCATGAAGTAGTTCATATTGTTTGGAAGTATATATGGATAAGCAAATGACTCATAGGGTAATCGACAGAGAAATTTCTATAACAAAAAATAGGCATACTTAAAATGTCAATAGAGGAGATAAAATGATACACTAAAATATTTAATTCACCTAAAGGGATGCAGAAAAGAAGAAAAAAAAACAGATGGACAAACAGAACACACATACCAAGATGGTAGGCCTAAACTGAATCATACTAATAACTGTATTAAATGTATATTAACTAACTGCTCTAATTTAAAAGCAGAGATTTTCAGACTGCATAAGAAAGCAAGACTCAACTATAACTATTTATAAAAGACACTTTATACATAAAGACACAGACTAGCTAAAAATGAAAGAAAAAATATACCACATAAATGCCAAGTGTGACTATAGCAACAATTGAGAAAGTAGCTTTCAAGATAAAGAATATTATTGAAGATAAAGCAGGACATTTTGTAATGATAAAAGGTCAAATTTATCAAGGTAATATAACAGTCATGAATGTCTATATTCCTAATAATGGAGCATCAAAATATATGAAGCAGAAAGTGACAGAAATGAAGGGAGACATAGAGAAATCCACAGCCATAGTTAGAGATTTTAACATCTCTCTAAGTAATTTATAGAATGAGCACACACAAAAATCAGCAAGGATACAACAGATTTTTAAAACAATTTGATATTTATACAGCACTACATCCAAACATTTCAGAAAGTTTCTTTTCAATGCGCATGAAATAAATACATAGATAGACCATATTCTGAGCCATAAAATAACTCTGAATACACTTCAAATCATTTAAATTATTATGTGACCACAACGATATTAAGTTTAAAATCAATAACACTAGGATATTTAGAAAATCTCTAAATATTATGAAGTTAGACACATTTCTAAAAAACTCATGGGCAGATAAGAGATCATAAGAAATTAGAAATATATGGAACTGAATGGTAATGAAAATACAACACATCAAAATTCGTGGAATGAGGTGAAAACGATGTGTAGATAGAAATTTACAGCTTCCTATAGCTATATTAGGAAAGAAGAAAAATACAAAGTCAATTATCTAAGTTTTCACTTTGATAAGATTGATAAAGGAGAACAAAATAAATGAAAAGTAGAAAAGAGCAAATAATAAAAATAAGAGTAAAAATCAAAGAATTAGTAAATTGACAAACCATAGAGTAAATTAACAGAGTCATAATCAGGCTCTTTGAAAAAGCTAATTAAATTAATAAACCTGTAGTAAATCTGATCAAGGAATAAAAAGAGAGAACACAAATTATTAGGAATAAAAAATGTATTGTCACTACAGATTCTTTCAATATTAAAAGAAAAATAAGGGTCAATTATGAACATCTTAATTTCAATATATTTGACAACTGACATGACATAGACAAATTTCTTAATAAAATAATTTTGAAAGCTGACACAAGACAAAGTAGAAATCTACATAGTCCTAAACCTACTCTTAAAAATTGTAATTAAGGGCTGACCCCGTGGCGCACTCGGGAGAGTGCGGCGCTGGGAGCGCGGCAACACTCCCGCTGCAGGTTTGGATCCTATATAGGACTGGCCAGTGCGCTCACTGGCTGAGCACAGTGTGGGCGACACTGCTGCGGGTTTGGATCCTATATAGGACTGGCCAGTGCGCTCACTAGCTGAGCACAGTGTGGGCAACACCACACCAAGGGTTGCGATCCCCTTACCGGTCACGAAAAAGACAAAAAAAAAAAAAAAAATTGTAATTAAAAAAAATACTTATGTCAAAGAAAAGTTCACTCTCAAATAGCTTCACTGGTGAATTATGTCAAACATTTATTGAATAATAATGCCAATCTTACACAGTAATTAAAAAAAATACTTATGTCAAAGAAAAGTTCACTCCCAAATAGCTTCACTGGTGAATTATGTCAAACATTTATTGAATAATAATGCCAATCTTACACAAACTCTTAGAAATAGAGCAGAAGAAAACACTCCCCCATTTGTTTTATAAAGCAACCAGAACCCTGACACTGAATCCTGAAAAAGACATTACAATAAAAGATTACAAAACAATATCTTTCAGTAGCATAAACTCAAAAATCCTTAACAAAATATTTGTGAATCAAATGCATCAGCATATAAAAGGAATAATATATCAGGAACAGTTGAGATTTGTCCCAGGAATGCAAGGTTTATTTGCCATCCCAAATATAATCAGTGTAAGTCATTGAATTAAAAGAATATAAGAGAAATACTATATGATCATTTCAATAGATGCAAAAAAAATTTTTTAATAATATTCAATATTCTTGAATAATTTTTTTTAATTTCTAGGGGTTTTTTTCCCCAAGCCAGGAACAACTCTTACTCAATTTGATAAAAGCCATCAATAAAGTTAAGAACTAACATCCTACTTAATGCTGAAACAAGATTAGGAAATTGGCAACAATGTCTACTTCATAGGGTAATCGACAGAGAAATTTCTATAACAAAAAATAGGCATACTTAAAATGTCAATAGAGGAGATAAAATGATACACTAAAATATTTAATTCACCTAAAGGGATGCAGAAAAGAAGAAAAAAAAACAGATGGACAAACAGAACACACATACCAAGATGGTAGGCCTAAACTGAATCATACTAATAACTGTATTAAATGTATATTAACTAACTGCTCTAATTTAAAAGCAGAGATTTTCAGACTGCATAAGAAAGCAAGACTCAACTATAACTATTTATAAAAGACACTTTATACATAAAGACACAGACTAGCTAAAAATGAAAGAAAAAATATACCACATAAATGCCAAGTGTGACTATAGCAACAATTGAGAAAGTAGCTTTCAAGATAAAGAATATTATTGAAGATAAAGCAGGACATTTTGTAATGATAAAAGGTCAAATTTATCAAGGTAATATAACAGTCATGAATGTCTATATTCCTAATAATGGAGCATCAAAATATATGAAGCAGAAAGTGACAGAAATGAAGGGAGACATAGAGAAATCCACAGCCATAGTTAGAGATTTTAACATCTCTCTAAGTAATTTATAGAATGAGCACACACAAAAATCAGCAAGGATACAACAGATTTTTAAAACAATTTGATATTTATACAGCACTACATCCAAACATTTCAGAAAGTTTCTTTTCAATGCGCATGAAATAAATACATAGATAGACCATATTCTGAGCCATAAAATAACTCTGAATACACTTCAAATCATTTAAATTATTATGTGACCACAACGATATTAAGTTTAAAATCAATAACACTAGGATATTTAGAAAATCTCTAAATATTATGAAGTTAGACACATTTCTAAAAAACTCACGGGCAGATAAGAGATCATAAGAAATTAGAAATATATGGAACTGAATGGTAATGAAAATACAACACATCAAAATTCGTGGAATGAGGTGAAAACGATGTGTAGATAGAAATTTACAGCTTCCTATAGCTATATTAGGAAAGAAGAAAAATACAAAGTCAATTATCTAAGTTTTCACTTTGATAAGATTGATAAAGGAGAACAAAATAAATGAAAAGTAGAAAAGAGCAAATAATAAAAATAAGAGTAAAAATCAAAGAATTAGTAAATTGACAAACCATAGAGTAAATTAACAGAGTCATAATCAGGCTCTTTGAAAAAGCTAATTAAATTAATAAACCTGTAGTAAATCTGATCAAGGAATAAAAAAAGACAAAAAAAAAAGTAAAAATATACGTATGAAAAATACTAGGGGAAAATAAACCATAATGATAAAATGTTTTTGTGCTGGGTTTGTAGAATTTTCTTCTTTTCAGCTTCATATTCTGAATTTTAATATTTTTCTTTCTTTTAAAAATATTTTCAATTTTTTAGGTTTTTAAAATATTTTTGTAAGATTACATTTTTCTAAGAACAAGGTATTTCTCTCCAATTATTTGTATGTCATTTATGCCGTTCAGTCATTTTGTCCTTTGTTTAAACTTTTTTTTTATTGCACAGTAAATATGTGGCTAAATTTTTATTATTTTTCTTATATACAAAAGGAACTCAGCTTTATCCAATAGTTCTTAATTTCTAGAAAATAAATGTTTAAGCTGGGTTTTAATTTGTGGATATAACAAATGGGACAGGCCTTTCCAATGGCTCAAATACTCATGCTCACCAGATGGAGTCACAATATATAAGCAAATATTATATTATTAATGTAAAACATTAAACGTACTTTGGAAACGTCTGAAAAATATTAGCAGTGGTTAATCTCTGGGTAGTGGGATAAGGTTAACATCTTTTTCCTTGCCTGCTTTTCCTACAGGGAACATGTATTATTTTGTGATGAAAAGAAATGGTAACATTAAATCCCCACTTCAGGCTGAAGCCCTCCCAAAGCCCTGAGCCGACTCTGGTCCTAGTCAGGGTCAGGGAACCACGGAGCTCATACATTTCATCTTGTGGTTGATGTTCTCTGACATAAGCCTCCATTCTGGTCACCAGACCTTGAACTTCCTCTTCCTGTGCTGCTTCCTTGACCTTAATAACCCAATGCTCTTGGGCTTCCTCTTCTGGCCTTGCTTCTACCAGACCCATTGCCCACCAGCCCTGTGGGGTGGGCAAATGTATGAGTCAGTGCAGGAAGCCGGGCCCCTCAGCCTGGCCTCTCCCTCTTGGTGCCAGGGCCCCTCGCTGTCACACATACTGCTGAACCAATAGTTCCACCTGCCTTCCCTTCCCTAAGCCCCAGCCCCAAAAGCCTGCTGAGCTGTCATAGCTCCCATTCCTGCCAGACCTTGATTAACCATGACAAGGGTTTGGAAAGCCTAAGGAACATCATAATCTCTCCTGTCTCCCTGTAGAAGCAAATAGAGTTAAAGAGGCTGTGGAGGGTGAAGTGGTGCAGATACATCCCTGGAGAGCCCAGCTCCAGCCCCCCTTCCTCGCCTGTCTGTGTGTTCCTGTCTCAGCTCAGATCTTCACTCAGGAGTCTGGCCAAGCCTGCTGAAGGGGAGCTAAAGAGGTGACTGCAAATTGAAATGAACATCCTGCTGAAAAGAATTCAGAGCAGTGACAAATAGCTTTATGGGGCCCTGGCATACGGCAGAGAAGAGAGGACTCTCTCTCCCCCTCCACCCTGGACTATAAATTAGAGAGAGAGAGAGAGAGAGAGAGAGAGAGAGAGAGATGAGCTCTTCATTCTTCCCTCCTCCTAACCCCAGCAGTAATATGAAAAAGGGACAGTGACCAAGCCCGAAGAGAAGGGGCAAGGAATAGCTCAAATTAGAGAGAATCTCCTTAAAGTAGGTTGCTCACTAGCTATCCAATCACTAATTGACTTTTTCTCCACACTTTAATTTTGACACTGGTGTCTTAATTAATTAATGCCTTCACCAAAGCCCCAGAGTGTCACAGAAGGACTCACCAGGACTTTATCTGTCTATGTTCCAGCCAATTTGACAGGTAGGCTCTCCCTGGCCTGTTCCGTGGGTAATGGCCTGAGCTCATCACAGTCCCTTGAGGATACACTGAGACACGTTGTCATTCTCTAACCACTTGCCGTGAGGCCCAGCCAACAGGAAGAGAGTCAGAAAGCCTAGATTACTGCTTTCCTTTTCTGACAGCATAATGAATTCCTCTCTCCCTGCGTTCTCCTATGTATAGGGAGCCTATCACAGAGACTGTGGCCAGTGGGAGAGGTGGATCACCAGGGCTGCTTCAGGGAAATCATCTGTTTACTCTCTCACTCAGTCATGCAGGCATTTTACTTGTTTTTGACCAGCCTGTGACAGACTCATTGGGGAGTGGGAGGAAGATCAAAAGAAATATTAACTATGGGTCCTGCCTGTAAGACATTTATGATTTTAGTGGAAAGGATGTGATATTCTCTTATAAAAACAAGAACCAAGATTTGGTGCTTCAAAGAAAATCTCCAGGTGGGGGAACTCAGGTGTCCTGGGTATTCAGGTCATGTTTCCCTGTTCATTTCTGGGACCCTCTGGCATATTTGAAACATGCACTGAACCACAGTGAAACCACCACCCAGTGAAGATAAAAGGTCTAAGTCCTCTTCCTCTGTCTGGCTTTCTTCATTGCCTCTCCTGGAATAAGCATGTGAGTGAAGAGAAGCTCCCATTTCACCCCACGAAAGAAGATTGATCCAGACTGGTCGGTTAGGGAGAGAGAGAGAGATGATCTTATAGCTGATCATATAGTTTGAACTGGGCCAAATTGGTGAGTGGAGCTACCCTGCCCTAACAGTGGGCTGGGGGTCAGCTCTCCAGCTGCACTGCACTGGGAACTCTCAGACATGTGGCAGAAGTGGTGTTACTGCCCTATGACCCACTCTCCTGGAGTGAATGCAACTATCTTGTCCTCTTTTCTCTCTTCTTTCCACGTAGGAAAGAAAGAAATTTACAACCTGGGATTGATATTTTTTTCTTTAATGGTTGGTGTGAAGAGAGGGAAAAACATAAGCCACCGTTGTCTCTGCTCCCTCAAGCCTAACCTACAGAAGCCCTCTGAGGCCAGCCAGTTAGCTCAGTTGGTTAGAGCACAGCCTGTAACACCAAGGTCACAGGTTTGGATCCCCTTACTGGCCAACTGCCAAAAAATAAAAATAAAATAAAATAAAGATTAAAAGCCCTCTGAATTGGAGGTTGAAGTCCACCCTCACTAGCAATAAGGTGCTATTTGATTGTCTTTTCCAATTTTCATCTTATACATCTTTCTCTAGGAGATTCATCGGGAGAACTACTGTGTGCTCTTGGGCAGGATCCTGGTATTTCGGGGTCTCCTGTCCAAAGACCATCCGAGAGTTCCTGCCAAAGGAGAGCCCAGGAGGCTGGGCGTGGGCCAAATCAACCACCCAGTGTGTCTTCTGTAGAGAGCCCTGCTCTGCTAGTATTTTCAGAGCTCTCCCTAACGGAACTCCCTTGCCACATGCTCATTATTTGAGACATACTTCCCTAGATTACTCAGTCACTCACATCTCCTATTTTCATTCTTGACCTATTATTTAACCTACCTTGGCAACCAACATTAACACCCATCTGTTTAAAAAACAAAAACCCTAATGGCTTCCTATAGCACTTAGAATAAAAACTAATCTCACCATAGCCTATATGGTAGATCGATTGTACAATTGTCCCTTGGTATTTGTGGGGGATTGGTTCCAGGACATCCCACAGATACTAAAATCCATGGATGCTCAAGTCTGTGATTTAAAATGGTGTAGTATTTGCACAAAGTACACAATCCTGCCGTTTTAAATCATCTTTAGATTATGTGTAATACCTAATACAATGCAAATGCTATGAAAATCTTTGTTATACTAAATTGTTCAGCGAATAATGACAAAGGAAAAAAGTCTGTTCATGTTCACTACAGTCATAATTTTTTTCCAATTAGTTTTGATCCATGGTTGGTTGAACCCATGGATACCAAGCTCACAGACACGGAAGGACCACAGTATGGTTGATCTCAACATCTGCTGCCCCTCTCTATGGCAGGCTTACCCATCCCCACCCCATCAACATCACATTTGGCCGTGTAATTTGATTTGGCCAGTGGAAGTGGCACATCCGCTTCCATGCAGAAGCTTTAAAGCCATTACATGGTTCTCCACTTTCTCTTTTTCCTCTTCCAGGAGAACAGAAATGTCCCATATAGGAACGGTCCCATCCACCCGAGTCCTAGAGTGGAGAATATGTAACCAATCCACAATGGACGTGTAGTACGAGAGGTAAGTAAATTTCTTTACCGTATGCTACTGAGACTTGAGGGCCATTTGTTACCATGAGCTTTAGCCCACTCTGATGATACATTCTACAGTGTGGTCTCACCCCTGACCACCTCTCCAGCTTCATGTCCTGCCTTCCATCTTCCCACCCACTGCTCACCACTGTGAGCTTTCTGCTGTTCTTTGAACATGCCAAGCTTGTTCTCACCTCAAAGTCTTTGCGGGTACTGTTCCCTCTGCCCAGAATGCTTTTCCCTGAGATTTTCACCTGGCTGGCTCTTTTTCATTATTCAGATCTTGTTCAAATGTCGCCTTCTTAAGAAATGGCTTCCCTGAACCCCTATCTAAGGTAGTCTCCCAGTCACCTTCTATCAGATTATTCTGATTCGTTTTGCTTTTGTGCATGAGTTTCTTTTCCGCACCACCACCCCCATTGGAAAGAACACTCTGAGAGTAGAGATCTTGTCCATCATATTCACTGCTGTATCTCCAGACCCTAGAAAGCCACCTGACACATAGACACTTAGTGTTTCCATAATGAATCAATAAACCTCTCTTAAACTTTAAACCCATTTTCAAACTCCAACTGGACACCATTTCCTGGAAATCCCCAAACCGAACAGGTCCAAAGCAGAATTTGTAATTCTGTCCTCTCTCCCCTTGTCCCCACCTCCTCATCTTGTGTTCCCAAATTAACGTTACCATCATTCACGCAGTCACCCGAACCAGAAACCTCAGGGTAATTTACCACTCCCCGCGTCCCTCTCTTCCCCTGCTAGTCACCAGGCTGATTATCTTCCTCAAATCTCCCTCTAATCTACTTCATCTTCATTGCCCCCGTCCTCACTCAGACCCTCATCATCCCTTGCCTGGATTGTCACAATCTTTACAGAACAGGACCCCCTGTTTCCAATTTTCTCCCCTCCCATCTGTGCCGCACACTGCCACCAGAATTATCTTTCTAAAATCTGATCGTGTCACTCCCTGCTTAGAAGGATTTCAAAGGAGCTGCAGGACAAAGCTTAACTCTTTGAGGCCATGTGATACCTTTGTGTTCTGGCTCCTGCCAGCTCTCCAGCATCTCTCCTACCACTGTCTGACCCCTTGTCCCCATCCAGCCATGCTCAACCAGGGCAGCAGCTCCAACATGGGTTGGCATTCCTCGTTCCCTCTCCCTGGAAGGCCCTTCCCCCCTCAACCCCCCGCCCCACCCCAAACACACACATGCGCACGCGCGCACCCA